>NC_141470.1:21979754-22279754 GCF_009769465.1 Tauraco erythrolophus
GTCTTTTTATTCTTTGCTAATCCTGGCAAAGTCTCTATCTAGTGTTTTCATGACCACTGTGTTGGGTTTGTGTGGCAGGGTTTTGGTAGAAGGGGAGGTTCTACACGGGCAGCTCCTGTGAGAAGCTGCTAGAAGTTTCCCTGGCTCCAAGTCAACGATGGGGGTCATGCAGTGGAGAGATGGGGAAGGTGCAGGCCTCACCCCGGCCTCCCCAGGCTGAGGAGTGGTTCCCCACAGCCTGGCAGTGTTGGCCAAGGGCCTTCATCCCCCTAAATCAAGACTTGAGAGGAGTGGAATGTGAGAGAAACAACTATGCGGACACCAAGGCCAGTGAAGACAGAGTGGGAGGTGTGCCAGAGTTGAGATTCCCCTGCAGCCTGCAATAAGAAGGCAGGCTGTCCCCCTGCAGTTCATAAGAGAAACAGTGCAGCAGTTCGTGAAGACCTGCAGCCCATGGAGGACGCCACGCAAGAGCAGGTGGCTGCACCCAAAGAAGTCTGTGACTCGGTGGGAAGCCCACGCTGGAGCAGTCTGTTCCTGAAGAACTGCACCCCATGAGAGGAACCCTCGCTGGAGCAGTTCATGAAGGACTGCAGCTCGTAGGAAGGACTCACATCAGAGAAGTTCATGGAGGACTGACTCCTGTGGGAGGGACCCCACGCTGGAGCAGAGGAAGAGTGTGAGGAGTCCTCCCTCTGAGGAGGAAGGAGCAGTAGACACATGTGATGAACCGACCACAACCCCCATTCCCCATCCCCCTGTACCATTCAGGGAGAGAAGGCAGAGAAATCAGGAGCAAAGTTGAGCCCCAGAAGGAGGGAGGGGTGACAGGAAGGTGTGTTTTAAAGCTCTGGTTTTGCTTCTCATTATCTTTCTGTGATTTGTTTAGTAAGAAATTAAATTGATTTTTTCCTGAAGGAGAGTCTGTTTTGCCCATGACCATAATTGGTGAGAGACGTCCTTGCCTCAATCCATGAGCCTTTCATTATCTTTCGTCCTTCCCACCTCACTGTTGCGGGGGCGGGTAAGTGAGCAGTTGCGTGGTGCTTAGTTGCCAGCTCAGCCTAAATCACAACCACCAACAGGAAGTTTCTTAAATCCTTTATTAATTATACCTTCTTCTGAAAACTACTTTGCCTGCAGTTCATATATTCAACTAAATTATATTGTGTACTGTTACTCATATACCCTCCCAGCAGCAGAAGGATGGCCTATAGTTAAGGTTGTGACCCAAGTGCTAGACACCTAGGTTCAATTCTATTTAATTACAGACAGTCTGGGTGAAGTTTCAGAAGTCTTCCTCTTTTTTCTCTTTTTTTTTTCACATGAACTGCAAAATTTACTTTCTTTTAATGGAATGCAGGAATAATTGCAGTAACACTACTCTGTTGTTCGAATATAAATGAAGCTAAGCATACAAGTATTGGATACAGTCAAGTGGACAGGTGGGATGTGGGATCCTAGACAATAGAATAAACTTTTCCAGACAAGTGATCCCTTCAGTGTCATGTAGAAGGTCTTTGGCCCTTCAAATAAAGACCATTCATGGCACAAGAAATCTCAGTTCTGACACTTTTTTATCAAATAATCCCTGCCTGACATGCTTTTAGACATAGTATTCAACTTTACTTTGACATATTATAAAGGCTATCATAATAAAAAGAAATAATAATGAATAGAGAGAAAATCTTTGCCCACTTTCAAATACTAATTTTTAGCATCCAGATTCACTTAATTTCTGTAGGAAGCAAAAACAGGTAAGTTGTATATACGTTGATTTCCAGTGGCACAAAAATTTCATTTCTAAGTTTTTACTTATAACTATAATGCATATTTTTCTAGACCATCTAATTTGTTTACACTCAGGTTTTCCAAATGTTCCCCTGCTCAAATGTTATTAATTGATTTATTGTACTTCTTAACTATCTGTATTTCTTTCTTATACAGAAGACATACACTAACACTCTATGACTAAGGCCTCTCAAATCACTCATTGCAAGCATTATTAATCCCAAAGAAACACTGTATTTGGGTGATTTTTTGCTTTATTATTTTCACAAGCATCAAAATTCTTCCTTCAGAGTCTAATTTCAAGATCTCTTTCACAACAACATGAGCACAGCATGCAAACTTAGATCTGTTCTCTGGACTAATCCTGACCTGCCATTCACATCTAGGGGTGCAAAGCAGATATCTGCTACTTGAGAATTTGTGAGAGCTGCCTTTAACACATAGGTTTAATTGATAACTTTGAAGTCAGAGAGTCATAAACAGCGTAACGTATGTACTAGATTTACAGGTCAAATGCATGGGGTGCTCTATAAACAGCAGAATGTTCAATATACAAATTACAAAACCTTAATAATAGATAGGATGGGTATGCAGGAGGAGTAAGAAAGTAAAATAAATTTGGTAGTAGGAAAAAATAAAAATAGAGGTAAAGGATTAAGGAATCTAGAATAAGCAAAGGAAACAATGACAGAAACTGTTAGAGCAAAAGAAAGAAGAGTAGAAATTGAGTGGCACCAAACATTCAGGAAAGAGGAGAGGGAGAGAAAAGATAGGAAAGACAGACAAATAAGGCTCAGATGTTAACAATGAAAGGAAAAAGGAAAACATTTAATAAGCGCAAAGAGTCCAGTGGCTGGGCACTTAATCAAACACTCAGTTGGAAGAAGCCAATAAAGCATAGCCATCTCAGAAATCCAAAAGCGATCCAGAATATTTGAGACAGGAGCTAATTAATGTCATATCATTCTTGACACAAACCATACAGCTTCCTGGCAAAGTGGAAGAACTGAAAAGTTGTGGTCTGATGAGAATTAAAGAGTAGGGCTGGGATAAATATTTGTCAGAGGTCAACGACAGTAAAGTCAGTACCTGAAGAACATCTAATTGCCTTTAGCAGTATCTTTAATTATTTTGAAAGACTTATCAATAAGTAAGGCTCCAAGGATCTCTTTCTTATCCTAACTGTTCAATATGTCATTGATTTCTTTAGATTTGGACACCTCTACAGTTTTAGTGTAAAAAGAGTTTTAGCTCTGACTTATGGTTACAAATAAATTAACATGGAATGCTCTTGAGAATGCAAAATGCTGCATGCTCTCAGAGCTCATAAAAGTATAATTCATCTGTTCTGTCATGCATTGTGTCTGAACAGTTCCACTTTAATGGCAAAGTTTCAGAAGTCAAAGCAATTGATGGCTACGCAAATATTAGAAATCAATATCTTAAAAAACATAGTGAAATCTCCTATTAGTGGCATAATTCATTTTATGTCCAGTTCCATTTTAAACATGATGCTTCTCAAAAAGTAAAAATAAAACAGGTTTCTGTTCCTTGGCTCTACTTAGCACACGAGAATTATACATCAGAACTACCTTGAATATTTGCCTTAAATCCACCAGTCACCTTAGTTACTTCAGGCTTTTTTGAGTCTTCACTGCTTTTAGTGTACATTTTCTTTATATAGACCACAGAGGGGAAAAAAGACATTTCCAGACAGAAAAAGTATATTTTAGTCCTGGACAGTAACATATACATGGTGAATTATGCTGAGGATGGACTTTCATTAGTACACATGTATATATGAATAAACATACTTACATATGTATAAACACAAAACTGCGTGTAAAAGTCAGGAAAGCTGAAACATGGAGCACATTTAAAGAGGTCTAAATGGATGAACCTCTTCAAATCTTTAAAAGCTAATCATGGAGTTAAGTAAAGAATACACTTGTGCTGACTTACCAACAAAATGGGTATCCAAATAGCTATTCTGTATTGCATTGGAAGCTCTTTATGTTCTGTGCTTTAAACAGCATTAAATGAAAGGCATTTCTGGTTGTCTATGTTCAGAGCTTCAAGATATTACAAAACTAATGACAATCAAGTTAATTAAATTTGGGATTTAAAAGTTATTCTCAGGAGATATTTAAATATTTAAATATTTAAATATTTCATCTGTGCAAAAAATCCTAAAACTGAATCAAAATAAATCTTAGGTTTTATCACTTCATGGTTTTTTTTAATCTTTGAATGACATAAAACTAGAACAAAGTAAAAACCTCTGTATACAGACAAAAAACCAAAAACCTAGAGGTATAAAAATGGAACACATGTACGTTAAACTAACTGTTGTTCTGCTAGTATTTCAGGTGAGATGATGATCAAGAGTGAGTTAATTAAGCCTCTCCAAAACACAGCTCTACTTTCTCGTTCATTTATTCTTATTTATTCTTCAATACTATAAAAATACACACATATGCACAGTTTGAAGGCACTTCCTCTCTCATATTAAAAGATAAAATAAATAGAATTTTCTTTAACAGTTGCTGAAGAATTTGTCTTACCAGGCTAAAGCAAAGAATGACCGATCATACCTTTGTCTCACTACAACAATTTCTGTATCATGCATAAAGTCTTTGAAAACCTGGTATTTCTGGTTAGTTATAACACTTTCATTTCCAGCTTCTCACAGACTTTGTTTTCTCTCTAAGACAGTAATTTTATGTTTCCAGTCAAATCACCCAAGAGCATTACTTGTTTGCAGCTGCTCTTTCAGTGTTAAATGCTTGCAATGCTAAAAGTGGTCATGTTTGTGTAAATACTCTTGAAAAGTGAGGAAACTGGAGATAAATGAAAGCAGCTGAGTGATAGCAGCAGGGATAGAAGAAGAAAAAGCCATTAGTGAATTCATTAACTTTTACCTTTGGCATTTGTTGCTTCTGATTAATGGCTTTCCTGTAGACTGCTATTTTCCTCGCAGATATTAACATGCAAAATATATGGCATATAAGAATAAAGTGTTATTACTATTTATGTGAATCCAAAATCCCTGAGATATCAGGGGTGAAGTCAAAATGCAAACAAATAAAATAGTTAATTTTTTGCACGTTTCATTTATGAAGAAGGACAGGTCCATGGCACACTCACACCTATAAAGTTTAAACGTGCATTTAGAAACAAAAATGTTGTTTCACATCACCTGTTTGTATTTCACAAGTTAAAAAGCATAGATGGCGAATTCTGCTACTGTCCATGGCATGCTGGGGAAAAACAGCCTGTAAAACATCACATAGGTCTGCAGCAGGAGGGAGACATACTGTATGTTCTGGGCTCCTCAGTACGAGAGAGACATGGACATACTGGAGAGAGTCCAGCAACAGGCCACGAAGATTATTAAGGGACTGGAGCACCTCACATAAGAGGAAAGGTTGAGACAGCTGGGACTGTTTAGCCTAAGGAAGAGAAGACTTGATTAATACTCGATTAATGTATATAAATTGCTGAAGGGAGGGTGCAAAGAGGACAGAACCAGGCCCTTTTCAGAGGTACCCAGTGACAGGACTAGAAGCAACGGGCAGAAACACAGGAGGTGCCATCTGAACATCACAAAACACTGTGGGGGTGACTGAGCACTGGTACAGGTTGCCCAGGGAGGTCGTGGAGTCTCCATCCTTGGAGATATCCAAGCCTAGATGCTCAGGTGGCAATTTGGATAAAATTTCTGGTACAAAGTGTAGTCCTTGTTTCTATAGCGATAAGGTATGTATCATCCCCACTACACATTTGCTCTTTCTATTTATAGCTTGGCCAGATTCACAGTTCAAAACTGTTGTTTTCCATTATGAATAACTAAGAGGTCACCAGACTCATTCCTCTTCCATCTACAACTCTTTGTCAAACCCTTCCTCCTATTTTTATGCACACTCTCTGCCTCCTTATTCTTTTTCAGATCTGATTTTTTTAATTGCAAAATTAAAAGGATATAATCTTCTCCCATTATTTTGTTCTCCTATTACATATCACCACCTCCTGCATTTTTTGAGGTTGAAATTTCTGACTAGTTTCTGACATAATCTTCTTAAACTTAAGTTACTGGTTTTCCTTTTTATACTTTACCTTTTTGTGAAACAATATTTCTATTCTCTTATTCTAAAGAACCTATCACTGGCATAATCCATTCTCCCCTGGTATTTCTCACCTTCATGCTCATTAAAGTCATTATCTACAACCATTGTCTGAAGTGCTTATCCCTTTTCATTCTAGATCCTCTCCTTTCATGAAATATAGGGCACAGGAAAATGTTGCCTTAGTCTACAATAACCTTTTCCTGACTACTTTTCAATCTCACTATTCTACTTTCATTCTTCTCCCTCTGCTCATTGATTTTAGCCATTAAGTTCTTCCTTCAAATCTTGTATTCAGGTACTTTGAATTCTCCAGTGAAAATGACCAACGCCTTTCAGCCTGACTAGAGAGTGAAATCTGTTTTCACATCTCTAGATCAACACTAAGACTCCTTAAGCCACTCTGTCATTGTTCCCTAACATTGCACTTTTCTCTGTCATTTCTCAAATGCATAAGAAAATACTAGCTGGGTTTTGGTAACTTACTCAACTTCCCCATCTCTAACAAGGCCAACTTGCTATATTTAGTATTATTTTTATATATGATACATATAATGTCATATATATCACATCAAGTATTAATATTAATTAACTCTTTAAATGGCTTCAAAGATCCTGTTCGCTCACTTTGAGGCCACTTTTCCTCTCCCATTTCTTTCTTACCCTTCTTTGCTACACCAAAGTTAAAAGTTTTCTTTGCATGCTCGACAGCTTTGGTTGCATCAATGTGATAATTAAAGGAAGGCTAAAAAGAAGATAAAGAATTGTGGTAAAAAAAAAAACCTGCAACGTGCCTATAGCATAACACACTGAAGAATGACAAACACAGGCCTGCAAACCTGCGTATTCCTGAAATGGTTACTTAAGCCTAGAATGCAAATACAGTAATGTAATACAGTAGCATAAAGGAGTCTAAACATTTCAGCGTCCTCTATTGTATAATGCACTCAATAATACAATTTTTTAAAATTCTGAGCTTATTACTCCAAAAGTAAGATATGCAGAGCTGGGATGGTTAAAAGCAACAGACAAGAAAACTTAGAAATTTTGCATAACGTTAACCACTAACTCTGAAGAATACAAGTGGATAAATCTATATTCCAGTAGCCTTTTCCTTGAAGATTAGTTAATCATTAATCACTTACATTAAAGGAATACCTTCACATAATAGATTCTTCTCAGAACAGAATTACGTATTTTTAATGTAAAATTACTTCAATCTAAAGTTAGGATGATGCCTTTTTTTTTTTTTACCATTTAGGGTAAAACACTACAGAAAAGCTTGCAAATAGTGGTAAAAAGGGAAATAAGAAGA
Source organism: Tauraco erythrolophus (assembly GCF_009769465.1). NCBI lineage: Eukaryota > Metazoa > Chordata > Aves > Musophagiformes > Musophagidae > Tauraco > Tauraco erythrolophus. The sequence goes on from NC_141470.1 coordinate 21,986,985, forward strand.
CTAATAGCCCATGTACTTTTCTATCCAACTTCAGTAAATACTTTCTCTTTTCAGCATGCCTGGAACTTAACAGAAATATAGGCAGGGTATAGAGAATGTCACATGGCAGATACTAATTGTTACGATTAAGGTCTAACAAGCATGCTTCCCTGCTGTTCTGAGAATGTCTCTGACTTTTGATCCTGACATCTGTGTCTTACAAGAATTTCACTCGGCTCTGACATTCCTTCTGATGTTGATCCAGGAATTAATGGATTGTGAAAAAGCTGGCAGGATATCATTTAAAAAATAGAATTCTTGGTGTACAACTGATGAAAAGGTATCAGAATTCACATACTTTGTGTCTGATACCAATTACACTGTGTCTATATGCATGCATTTGGTATGAAGCAATATCTCAGAGGACAGAAAATAGATTTAGAAGGAAGAAAGAGCTTCATGTTATACTCATTTACAGCATTGCTATTGCACATCTTCAGAATGTTGCAAGACAAAAATTATCAGTGACTTAGACAAATTTTGTGTAAATGAGATTGTTTAAAACCTCTACCAGCAAAATATATTACGATTAATCCTGATATAGTTTCAAACTTTCATAAGAACTCTTTCAGAGAACGGCATTAAGGAAAACAATATAAATTATGAAAGAAGTTTCATCAGAGCCAGCCATAAGCATGCTTATGGTTTGTCGTATGTTGTGTGGTCATCATGATACCGTTTCAGTTTGGACATATATTTAAGCTGTTTTGTGCTACAGTGTTTCCAGGTTTAAAGGACCTATGAGGAAAAAACCCCACAAACTTTAAAATATTTAATATCAAAAGTTAAACTGAGATTTTTTTCTAGATGTGTTTAATATGGAAGAATCACATACAGAATTGAAATTTTACACATCAGAGAATATTGCCTTGTATTTCATGGTTCTGGATAATTACTAGATGCCAGTGGATAACTTAAACATAGCTTAGAGTCACTGACATTAATGTGTGACAGGCAGCATTACAGAACACATTTAGCAATTTTAAATGAAAAAGTAGAATGATATTTGAAAAAAAAAAACAAACACAACCAACCATAAAAATAAAATTCAAGATTATCACAACAGGAAAGAAACAGTGCCCTCTCTAAAGTAAAGCCAAACGTGTTTTTTAGGATGAAATAAAAATAAATGGCAGGAACTATGAAAGTAAGAATTCAACAAGTTAAAAAGAAACTAAATTCAATTGTCAATTTTAAGCAGTTAAAAAATTAAGACTATATAGTTTAACCATCTCTTCATGCACATCAACCACATTTCAAACCTAACACTAGCGTCATTATTTAATAAGTTAAATTTCTGGCATTTGCATCTATATTTCAGTGGTTTAGATGTTTTAACAAAATTTCTTAATGCTCAAAGGCATAGGATATTTTTACACAAGTCGAGACCTAAAGGTTATTAATTAACAAATGTAATTACTAAAATTAATCATACAGACTGCCAATAGTTATTTAGCCACTCACACCCCATATATAAACATTGGAAGTACTTGTTTTAGGGAGCATAAAATTGACTAAATAAGTAAAATATAATCAGAGTCTATTTATGAGAAGACAATTTATATCTCGGATATTAAAAATCAATATGTAAAAAAACCTTAGTGACTTGCAAGTTGGTTGACTCTTACCAGTGCTTATTACAATTCTGTTGTTGTTCGACTGCATAGAATCAACAAAATTCTAACAAGAATAACAGAATCCTAACGAAATGCAAATAAACATCTTTAAACATTTATAACATTAATAGTACATCTAGGGAATCCATTAATATTCTTTTTAAAACTGTATAATTAAAGACGTCATATGATTACTGTTTTGTTTTAAGGGAAACATGCATGCCTTTAAGCACTAATATTTTTATTAATGTTCGAAGCTTTAAATTTACTGTTCTATTTTTCCTTAAGAGTTCTAGAATTCATTTAAGAAACAAAACAGTAAATAGATCACAGATGAGGAAATTAAACAATGAAGAGGTAAACAAGTAAAGTGAAGAGTTAAAGAGAAAAGGCTGGATCAGTTTTAAGATGGGGAAAAACAAAAGGCAAAGCTTGTAAAATCTGAAAAAGTAAGGTAGGGGTGTGAAAGTGTGATGTGTGACAGGTGGGGTAAAATGAGACAGTTGGGAGGAAAGAAATAAAAATGAAGAGCACAAATTAGACAAGACATTCATTTTAAGCCCTTAACAGGCTGGATCTCATCGTTGTCATCAGACAGGAAATGTCAGAGCTGGCACATTTGGTTTTTTATGCTTTTTACTTGTTTAAAAAAGTCTGTATCTTACAATACATAAAAAGTCTATTTGCCTTAAAGAAAAACACATCTCAGTTTGTTCCCATTTTTTCTCCTACTCAATCTTTAAGAAACTTCTATTATATTGGAAACTACAATAATTATAAGGTTTAATACTCCCATTATATTTTGAGTTATTTTATTTAATACCTGAATAGGACTTGAATTCTTTAAAAATAACTAAACTTTGCATTTACAACTACAGGTGGATTTCTGGAGGAGGTGAGTATTGCATAAGACCTCATCTAGCAAGTACTATCTCACAAACACAAATAAATCCTGGCTGTATAGTTCAGAATTTTTTAAGGAATGTAGATATTCTTTCCAAAATAAATGAACAAAATTATTATGTCTAAAACAAGTTTCTAAATTTATTTTCCAATTAATGGAAAGAACTTAAAGGTACATAGTTTTGTAATATAGGCTTTATTAAATTTCCAAAAAGGATATTTGGGACCTGAAAATAATGGCACTGTATATAATATGTTACCAGTCTTCTCCTAATATGACCATTTCATTAACCTGTGTTGCTCTACCAAACAGAAAAAATAAATCCCTATATACTGGAACATGGCAGAAAAGACAAGTATCATAATTACAATGCACATGTCCATCACTTGTTACTGTATTTCTTTTACATAATCTTAAGGTTAAATTCAAATTAAAAAGAATACTGCCAGCAGGAAAGTGCCTATAGTAACTGTAATTATTATTAGTTCAGCATTTTTCAAATATGCTCTTATTTTTTACCTGAAATGATCTTTTGAACTTTTTTTTTTAATCATGTTGATCTCAGAGGTATATATAAAACCAAAGTATTTCCATACTGAGAGAATGAACCTCTACCTCCTGTAGAGTTAGATCTTTATACTCTATATAAGGCATCCAACTGTCTCAAGTCTTCCATCAATTTTATCCATAAATTAACAAACAAGCAACAGGGTCTAGTATATTTAGAAAAGATAAGAAAATATTCAGCTGGAAAAGATGTACATTTTCTTATAATTTATAATTCTCGTGACCATCTTTATGTGCTTTTAGTGAAAGCCAAATGGGTGAAAAATGGAAGCAAAGATTTCTGATTTTACACATAGAGGTGAAAAATGACAGAAGAGCAAGGAAGGAAGGATCAAATAAGGGATTTAGAAGAGACACAATGTGTCAAACAAACGGTACACCTATACCTATTTCCAACATTGAATCGATGTTTAACAAAAAAAACGACATCAAACACATCAGGTACAGAGTGATGCCATCCAATCTCTGATAGACACGGATTTCCACATCCAAGGGTTGAATTCAGACCATCAAGTTTAAAAGCCATCAGTAGACCTATACACCATGATTATTTCTAATTTCTATTCTCTTCTACTTGTAGCTTAAATAGATGTATTGTCAATCACAGGTCTTTACTTTGAACCACTTCCACATTCATAGAATCATAGAATCATAGAATGGTTAGGGCTGGAAGGGACCTTCAAAGGTCATCTAGTCCAACCCCCCTGCAAGGAACAGGGATATCTCCAACTAGATCAGGTTGCTCAGGGCCTCGTCCAACCTGGCCTTGAACCTCTCCAGGGATGGAGCATCCACCACCTCTCTGGGCAACCCGTTCCAGTGTTCTACAACTCTCATGGTAAAAAATTTTTTCCTAATATCCAACCTGAACCTACCTCCCTCTATTTTAAAACCGTTACCCCTTGTCCTATCACAACTGGCCCTCCTGAACAGCCTCTCCCCATCTTTCTTGTAGGCCCCCTTGAGGTACTGGAAGACCGCTATAAGGTCACCCCGGAGCCTCCTCTTCTCCAGGCTGAACAGCCCCAACTCTTTCAGCCTGTCCTCATAGGAAAGGTGCTCCAGCCCTCTTATCATCTTCGTGGCCCTCCTCTGGACCCTCTCCAATTGGTCCATGTCCCTCTTATGTTGGGGACTCCAGAACTGGACACAATACTCCAAGTGAGGTCTCACGAGGGCAGAGTAGAGGGGGAGAATCACCTCCTTCGACCTGCTGGCCACGCTCCTCTTGATGCAGCCCAGGACGCGGTTGGCCTTCTGGGCCGCAAGAGCACATTGCCGGCTCATATTGAGCTTCTCGTCCACCAGTACTCCCAGGTCCTTCTCCTCAGGGCTGCTCACGATCCATTCTCCGCCCAGTCTGTATTTGTGCCTGGGATTGCCACGACCCAGATGTAGGACCTTGCATTTGGCCTGGTTAAACTTCATGAGGTTGGTACGGGCCCACCTCTCCAGCCTGTCGAGGTCCCTCTGGATGGCATCCCTCCCTTCCAGCGTGTCGACGGCACCACACAGCTTGGTGTCGTCGGCGAACTTGCTGAGGGTGCACTCCATGCCACTGTCCACGTCACCGACAAAGATGTTGAAGAGGGCCGGGCCCAACACGGACCCCTGAGGGACGCCACTCGTGACCGGTCTCCACTTGGACATCGAGCCGTTGACCACTACTCTCTGAGTGCAGCCATTGAGCCAATTCCTTATCCACCGAGTGGTCCATCCATCAACCCATGCCTCTCTAGTTTAGAGAGAAGAATGTCGTGCGGGACAGTGTCAAAAGCTTTGCACAAGTCCAGGTAGATGACATCCGTTGGTTGACCCTTGTCCACCGATGTTGTTACCCCATCGTAAAAGGCCACCAAGTTGGTCAGGCACGATCTGCCTTTGGTGAAGCCATGTTGGCTGTCACCAACCACCTCCTTGCTCTCCATGTGCCTTAGCATGGTTCCCAGGAGAATCTGCTCCATGACCTTGCCAGGCACAGAGGTGAGGCTGACCGGCCTGTAGTTGCCCGGGTCCTCCTTGTTCCCCTTTTTAAAAATGTGGGTTATGTTCCCTCTCTTCCAGTCATCGGGGACCTCGCCAGACCGCCACGACTTCTCAAATACAATAGCCAGTGGCTTGGCAACTTCATCCGCCAGTTCCTTCAGGACCCACGGATGGATCTCATCAGGTCCCATGGACTTGTGCACCTTCAAGTTCCTCAGATGCTCTCGAACCTGCTCTTCAAGTACAGTGGGCGGTGGTTCATCCTCACAGTCCCTGCTAGTTCTTTCCACAGCTTGGGTGGTAAGACAAGAGGCTTTACCAGTGAAGACTGAGGCAAAAAATTCATTGAGTACCTCAGCCTTCTCTATGTCCCGGGTAACCAGAGCACCAGTATCCTTCCGGAGGGGGCCTACATTCTCTTTGGACTTCCTTTTATCCCCTACATACCTATAGAAGCATTTCTTGTTGCTTTTTATATCCCTTGCCAAATTCAATTCCTTCAGGGCTTTAGCCTTCCTCACTTGATCCCTGGTCACTCGTACAGCTTCTCTGTATTCCTCCCAGGCTATCTGTCTCCGCTTCCACCCTCTATAGGCTAACCTCATTTTCAGTTGGTCCAGGAGCTCCTTGCTCATCCACGCAGGCCTCCTGGTCTTATTGCCCGACTTGTTCTTCATCGGGATGCACCTCTGCTGAGCTTGGAGGAGGTGCTCCTTGAATGTGGACCAACTTTCCTGGGCCCCTCATCCCTCCAGGGCCGCCTCCCACGGCACTTTGCCCATCAGGTTCTTGAAGAGGTTGAAGTCCGCCTTCTTGAAGTCTAGGGTACAGAACTTGCTGAATGGTTTCCTTGCTGCCCCATGGATCTTGAACTCCACCGTGTCGTGGTCACTGCAGCCAAGGCTGTCCTTAAGTTTCACATCGCCCACCAGTCCCTCCCTGTTGGTGAGCACAAGGTCAAGCATGGCACCCCTCCTTGTTGGCTCCTCTATCATCTGCAGGAGGAAGTTGTCATCCACGCATTCCAGGAACCTCCTGGACTGCCTGTGTCCTGCCGTATTGTCTCTCCAACAGATGTCATATAAAGATTCAACAAGCTTTACAAAGCTCCAGCCTACTTCCATAAAAGAACTGATGCCGTCGTTCTGCAAATCTTTCCTTACGTATCTTGAAGGTTCTAAGTGTTCCCAGGAAGTTCGGTTACTAAACTTGTCTTGGAAGTATATTGGATTAATGGTTTACATTCACAGAAAAAGTAACACGTATAAGCAAATCTATTACACTTTGAACCTTTTACTCTCAGAAAATATTGAGCTGTCTGCAGTACTATATTTCTGGATTACGTAATTTCTATAGATACACACATACTATCTCATTTTGCTTTTCTCTGAAAACTTATTATAATAGCCACTGTGTTATACTAGATTTCATAATCTTAAACTATTATGTACTCCATTCTGTTGTATCTCAACACATTTCCATTTTTATTTACCTCTTTTCAGACCACACAAGGTAGACGTGCTATTATTTTCATTTAGCAGGAGGAGTACTATGGCTTGCCCAAGGTCAAAAAAGAAGATCATGTCATAAGAAACCAACTAATTCCACTCAGTTTGCCCAAATTATAAACTGAAGGCCTTAACGTTAAAATGTATTCTGGGCCACCTACGTTTAAAATTCTTTAAATATTATTTAATATTATAATGTTATTAATATTATATATTATTATATTAATAATATAATATTATTAATATTATAATATATTAATTATACCCTTTGCTACAGTCATCCTCTTCGTTCTTCCCTAGCCCTTCCTCACGTTGCCTTGCATGTAGGATCCTTTCACAACTCAATAGTACCCTCAGCAGATAGCAAAAGGTGTTCAAGAACTGTTACAATGAGAAATGCAAGAATTTATGTACTTTGTCCACTACTGTCTGCTGACAACTCTTTTCTCCCTGTTAACAGAATAGTAATGGGCAAAGAGCTGTTTTCTGTCAGGTTTAGCTCTCCATCTATTAAGTGTCTGGCCTGAGGAGGGCTGGAGGATCTGCTGTATTCTGTCTGATTGTTGTACAAATAAGGTTATTTTTACAGGTGCAATTTACAGACCAGCTACGTCTTAGTCTACAAAATTACAAGGGAAAATGTATTATATAGCCTCTTTCTTAAGATGTCAGGTAACAAAACTATCAAGGAACTTCAGCACTTAGTTAAGGGAAGTTATATATTTTAGAAAGATATCAAAATTAAACAAAATTTTTTTACTGATACATGAAGAAAATATTTTTATAAGTTTTTTCAAAGGTTAATTATCTATGCAGTTAAAAATGTGCTCTTATTTTCCATTTGATTTATCTGGCTTCATCATGCATTTTTATGCCTTTGCCTGCTACATCACAGAATATTCCACTGTGAGACACTTTATCTTTGAAATTATTCAGGTATTCTTGTTTGTTGTTTTGTTTGGGTTTTTTTAGTGGTGTACTAACAGAAACTCTCTTGCCATTTTTGAATAAAACAAACTGAGGGCAGACCTGGAGAACAAGACCGTAGAACTGCTGTATATACATAAAAGCTATGGACTTTGAAGAATTTCAACACATCTACAAATCAAGTCTATTTAAACAATAGAGATAGTTGACATCATAAAGTATATTTGAAACATCTAGAAATGCCATAGCCAAAGACAGTGCAGGACTCTTAATGGAGAAGCAGTAGCTACAAGATGCAGTCTCTATTGATAGAGCAAACACTTAGGTCCATGAGCTTCACATTAACTGAAAACTGGGAAATTCTTGCATTTGGGTCAGAGAGTAAAATAGTGGAAGAATCATCTCTAATCATAATAACTAAAATAACACTTTCTGTTTCAAGCCCAACTTTCAAATGCCTTGAGATTTTAGTATATTATCTGGAGTCATTGCACAGAATCCTTCCAAAGGAAAAAGCCAGACCTACAGTAGAAATGGCTGGAATGCCTATGATGGGTCAGCTCTTGTTCAAGTCCCTTTGTTAAAACATTTGATGAAGAAATTGGTTTCCTTTATCTCATCTGTAAGAGGCTGGAGTATGTGTGGATACATCTATCATGAAAGTGCAAGGGTGCTTCTACCTGCTCTTTGACCAATACTAACTCCTTCTTTTGCCTGTTGTAACATGGAGTTACAAGAAGGACAAGGAGTATATGCTCCAAAAATCAGAGACCGTGATCATTACTGTTGCTTTAGTAGTTCACTCAGCATGGCATGACCAAAAACATAAATACTTTTTCACATCTTTTTTCTGGTATCTTCAACTTTGTATCTACATGATCCAGAGAACCGGGGTCTTACTGTAACTACCTGGTAAGGGTGTCCTATAGCTAGGTCGTTTACTATCCACTGTGTCTGCAGCCTTCTGTGCTTTAAGTGTGGAAGAGGAATAGACAAAGTGAAGGGAGTTCTAAAACCCATGTTGCAAAGGTCCCTAGGGAACCACTGCCAGCTGGCATAGGTTAAAGCAACGTAAAGGCCTGGGGCTATGCGGAAAATCAAAGAGCTATAACCATTTCCCTGACAGCCCCACAGTGTAAACTAGATACACAGAGAATTCAGGTCTTTGTGTACATGAGGGAGAAGATCAGTGTTTATTTATTGCATTTTCTGAAAGATATTCTCCGTCAATACAATGAGCAAAGTAAAAGCCACACCAAAAGGTGAAAATGATACATTTAGATATTTGACTGAGAGCTATGAGATGATCTGATGCTTGCAAAAAAAGAAGCTCAGATAGGCTCTCAAAACCTTATTTCTCAGCAGATTTGTATGATTCAGATAATCTAGTGGATTGAATGATTCCTAGCCAGGCATACATTAATGATTTACTTTGCCTGGAGACAGAAAGGAGTAGAGCTTTTCAAATTTCACCATCATTTGTTATCCAGCATTTATTGCCTTCACGGAGAGTGTAAATGCACAGCGCTTCATAATTAATACTACTTGGCCTTGGATTAACAAGATGAGGATCTGAACTTCCCACAGCATCTTATAAAACCAACGCATATGATCAGGTCTGGAAACTTGTAGAAGCTACTAAGTGCCTTTTCCCAGGCATTCAGAGTGGAAGCCAAGATAACGATTGTAAAGCTGTCCTGGTTTTAGCTGGGACAGAGTTAGCTCTTCTTTTTAGCAGCTAGAAGAGCTCCGTGTTCTGGTTTTACTCAGAGGCTCGCTCTGAGAAGAATGCTGATAGCAAGTTGATGTTTATAGTTGACACTGAGGTCTCAAGGACTTTTCAGCTTGCTGGGTTCTTGCCAGTGTGCAGGAGCACAACAGGATAAGGGGGGAGCATAGCCGGGACAAGGGGTCCACGACTCTCCTTACGATTTGTACCTGAACTTAAGATTGAGGGCCAAACTGGCCAATTAGTATTCCATATCATGCAGCGTCATGCCCAGTATAAGAGTGAGGGTCAGCCGGAAAAAAGGGCTTTTGCCCTTCCGGGAGTCTCACTTTCGGGCTCTCAGAGTGTTTTCTCTCTCTCTCGCTCTCTGTCTCGGGGCCTCCTGTTTATCCGGGATCGCGGTATCGAGTTTCATCTGTTTCGGGATTGCAGCTTCGTAACAAGACGGGCCTCGGTCAAGGGGTGGTGAGCAATTACACCGTACATCACTCGTTTGAATATGTTTACCCTTGTGCATATCCGTACATATATATATTGGTAGTGGTAGTAGTAAATTGTTCTTATCTCAACCCACGGGTCTCTTTTTTTTTTCTTCTTTGATTCTCTTCCTCATCCCTGGGGGTGGGGGAGGGTGAGAGAGGGGCTGTGTAGGGTTTAGTTGCCAGAGCGGCCTAACCCACGACAAAAGCTAAGCCAGGACAAAAAACATATAGGCCAGCATTCACTGGATATGATCATTCAGTTGAAGGATCAGCTGTTACCGTGCCATGTTCCTGAATAACAGAGTGTTACGACCTCCCAATGTTCCTCCTCTTGAGGTGACTAATTCTGCCAGTCTGCTCAGTTACGTTAGTGCTGATGGCAATTCTTTATTTTTCCATCCATAGACTGCTGCAGTGTCATCACAACTACTAAACAGAACATGCTCTCTGACACTTGTAGCTACCTTTCATTACTCTGAGTTTTGCAAGTAGCACTTGAGTACAAACAGAATTTAACTTCTAGGAGCAAAACAGTTTGCATATTAAGAAACCACATTAATATATTTACATTATTTTCAGAATTGAGAAGAAAAAGACTAAAGGATCTTTATAAAAATTGCTGTTAAATGTAGTTAGAATGTTCTTGAGAATACATGCATATAGGAATAAAACATTATGAGTATTATAAAATCCAGTGATATTATTTTTAATATCAAAATATTGTAATTTGGAATTAAATTTAAGATTTAAATTATTTACTTGCACTAATGAATAATACAATACAGACTAACAAGACTATTGGAATGACCACGTCATTGAAGGGTTAATGGCTCTAGTTATGGTAGAAATTTAAATATCATGGGGAGGCACCTCCTGACCCAGCCATCACTGAGAATTATGCAGATTCAAATGGGAGCCACACAGGCTTTGATTTCCCCCAAGGATTGATGAACAAGTACAAAATAATAGAAAGTGACAGGAAGCAGATGACTGAGGTCTAATTTAATGTCATTCTAAAAGACAATATACCTTAAATTGGCCTTAGGAAAATTATGGGTTACAAACAAGAGAACAGAAACATGCACTTTTTCATTTTAGTTCACTAATTTAAAAACTAATCCTTTGAACAAATGAACAGTGAAACAATTGTCATTTGGCAATGAAAAATTGCCAAACTTAAGTAGGCGTACTTTGTTTGCATAATTTGCAATTTATTGGAAAAGGCCGTAATCTTCAGAGGGAAATCCCATTAAACAAAATCATGAAATGATCTGAAGGATTTTATGCAAATATTAAATTGAGACTGTTATGAAGACAAAGAATTAATAGTTCTTAAATAGTACAATAAAACATGGCGAGGATATGCTCAGGAAAGGTGTCATTTTAGTAAAAGGATTAGCTACACATGCATTTATCTAGAAATAAAAAAAATCTATGCTGAAAAGATTTTTCTAACAAAGCTAGAACATATTACTACTTCTAATTAGTAAGGATTAGAATCGGTCTTCTACATGACAAAGTTAAGCATAAACCATACTTTAATGCAAATCTCTCAGATTTCAGTAGATGCTGTTTGAAACACGTACTTACATCATTTCACATTACAGAAGTTATAAATATCAACATTTGGATAATCCGAAACAATTCAATTTTACACCAAAAATATTTAAGACATATTTGTATAGAAACAGCACTCAATACTTTTTTACTACAGAAATTATGCTATTTATCCTGCATAATTTTTTTTCAGTTCTTTATCAATGACTAGGGGTATCCCAAATCAGCATTTGCTCAATAATTGTCCTAAATTCACCTCTGATTTTTTCTATCTAGTATTTCTATTTTTCTAGCTACATAAGAAACAACTTTTGACAATTATTCAAAATCAAGTTATATATAATCATATTAAAAATCTAACAGTCAAACATAAGGCTTTAGAAATGCTTAACTGTAATACATTACAGCATTGTCAGAGAAGATATGATGACTTTCTCTAAAAATTAGAGGCTTCTTAATTCATTTTTAAAAAGGGGCAAATAGCTGCTTTTAAATCACAGACTCCCTATTATGACCAACACAGGAAAAAGAAAAGTGCATTGCGCAAGTACTCCATTTGCAACTTCATCACATGGTAGACTGGAGGCATCTCAACAGTGCTAACAGAACTGCCTCAGGAACTTACAGAGCAGCCAGATGCCAGCCCTGGAAAAATATGTAATATTGCATGATATCTGCATCCTATGACTGGTATTCAAAGAGAAGCCATAAGACTGGTCCAATGTTTAGGGCTAAACAGAAGTCTAATACTTGCATATATTTTCATTGTGGTTAGTGTGATTTATCCTTTAAGGATAAATTAAGCACACTAAACAAAAGTGTGTACTAAAAAAAAATTCTGAGAAAGAGCTATGTATAACCCTATTCAGGCAGAAAATATATATCGTAAAATTCAACTATATTACATTAACAGTAAACCAAATGTGGCAAATAAATGAGTGACCATACCAAAGAATTTGCATTTTTAAAATTGTATGCAAAAAGAAGCTTTTAAGCAAATTTATCCCTTTAGAAGAATACTGCACATATTTTACAAACTAAGCCCAGCAATGATGTGTTTCTGTAAGATCAACACAAGTAATTCTTTCCTAAAAATCTATGTTTCATATAAGTGATGAATATGATTTTTTAAAAATTAACTAAGGCCAGAGTCATCTTTATTTGCACCTTTCCTTAAAAGATGGCAGGTTTCCTACAAAGAAAAACTTACAAAATTTAGAAACAATGTAAATGCTATTGCTATCGAAAAATTGTCTTTTGATTGTTATATTTCCTGACATCAGGTTGTTTTCCTGCATGTAATGTCCATTGTTCAGTGACATTTGCAGTAATCTTCAAAATTAAATTTTAGTTTATATGACATAAGAAACATATAATTTTATTTAAAGAAAGCACAGAGAAAGAGGGGGATGGGAGAGAAAATACTGTATTAAATATAGTAAGATATGTTAGGCAAATGGTCTAAAAAATCTGAAAGAGTTAAAACTTCAACAATACAGCTTTTACAGACCTCATTCACTGAAGGTTTTCAGGGCATCTAATTTATTGCATGTTGCCCAAGCCCTTCACCTGGATGAAGCGTTGACTACAACCAAGGAAAACCAATCTGCCCAAGGGACTGGCGGTAACCAAGCAACAGAATACCTGGTGGAGACTTTGTCATATACAAAATTTCTCACAAAGGAGTTGCCTAAGAGAAAGGAGAAAGGAGTTGGAAGTTTCTTTAAATGGCATCTTCATAACCACAGTATTAGGCTTGAGAATCTCCCATCCATTTATGGTGGAACTTCGCAGTTGAAGTCTGTTTCCATTCGTAGCCAAGGCCCACAAGAATCTCTTCACAATTTGAAACAGCTTCCTAACCATCTTTAACCATGTGCCCAGTCCTGCATATCAAATTTATCAGGAAAAATGTACTTATTTGCATTACAAACATTTTCATGTCTAATGTAACACTTACTTTAGATAAGACTACAACTGAAAAATTAACTTCAATGATCACAGAGAAAATACAGAGAAAACAAAGCACCTGATATCTGCTGTAATTTCGAAGAGAACCTATGTGTTTTAAGGCTTGGTGTAAAGTGATACCAATACTGCAACTACTGCTTTTGGTGTTTTACATAAAGCTGCAGAGATTATCTATCGGTCTAGTATAAAAAAAAAGACATGGGCACTAGTTTCATTTCCTTATTTTGCTCACAAAAGCAGAGAAGGGTTCACATAATCAATATAAGCCTTGTCAGATGTACATAGGAATTTCTCTGCTATGCAATTTTCTGTTTCTCAGAGGAGAACAGTATTCTTTAACATCCATGTTCAATGCTATTAAGATAAACAACATACATTCACTTAGGAGAATTAATGAATTGTAAGCTAACATATTACAATCCAGAAACAATTTAGTTGATATGACCAAAATATATAACTGGAAGATTGTCCAAATTAATCAGTGCTTTTTATAGTGTTAACGAACTGTCTGTTTATAGACAAATCAGCACCCTATGAAGGAAGACTGTTTAGGACTTCTATCTCAATGCTTTACAAAAGGGACAAAAATTAGGAGAGCAGATATTTGTAACTACCAATGCCATGAGTACTGAAGTAATCTATGAAAGTAACTCTGCCCTCTAAATCCTAAACAGTTTTTCCACTCTTCTGCTGAGCATGACTGCTTGCACATTTAATTTCCTATCAGTTGGAATTTGAACAAAACAGAATGTTATCATTCTCTCAATTAGAACTGCAGTACCAAATGCATAATACACCCATATTTCTCAAGTTAAATTGAACAAAAACACGCCACAAAGTAAAACAAAACTATTCCAAAAAGTAAAAAGAAAACTTTTTGTAAGTAAATTCAAGAGAAAACATAGGTTTGAAAAAACTGACACAGAATCAAGATATAAAGAACGAAGAACAACTTTTGAGGTATACTTTTATTTTGAGCTTTTGAAGGATCTAGACGTGAAAGCCTGACTATATTATCACATGGGCTCTTCCAAATATTTCCATTAATATATGGATGATGTTTCATAAATATAACTTTATCTATGATAGTTATTATATTAATAAATAGCTTATGCAGAGTTTCATCTTCAGTCTTCCAGAACTCATTCATTCAAAAAATTCATATATTCTAAGATCCGCTCACGTTTTACCAGCTAACATGACTATTTTGGATTGGAAAATGAGGAAAGAGGTTTTTATTATTTTCACACTTTGTTTTAATGGACAGAGGATTAGATAACATTGTAGAAGACGTTAACTGGAAAGGTTAAGTAGTTATTGAAAGAACTACTGAAGCCTTACGTGACTAGAAAAATGGATGTGATCAGCAAAAATCCCAAAGTGGTTGATACTAATGGAGCAAGCTTAACAACAAAAATCTGAGGTACTAACACAGAATGTGAAACACCATGCTACAGAGGTAGCAAACACAGTGGAAGATTATGACTGGAATACAAGTATTGAAAGGCATTGAGTTTTTCAGAAAATACAGAAGAATAAATGTAGTAAGGTAGCACTGTACATTAATGATGAAATACAACATGGTCTGAACTAGAAGTAAAACTAAAGATACTTAATACATCGAGGACAATAAAATAATCTTCATTTTAGGATTTTGAATCAACTACCATGTGTACTCAAATATCCAATAACAAATATTTTTAACAGATTTTTTACAGCATAGAGGCCATCAGATGAAAAGAGAATAGTGAATATAAATAATGTTTGAAAAAGGAGACAAAAAAACCCACATGAAACTAGAAAGTATCCTAACAAGTCATGAAACAATTTGAAATAACATGCACCTTTTTCTTATGTTCTAGTAAGAACCAAGGAAGATGCAGATAAGGAATACTACCATGGGTAGAGCAACAAAGAGCTTATCACACAAGAGAAAGCAAGAAGGCTTTGGTTTTGTCTAGCAAAAAAATATGCTGAAAAGCGATATGACAGTTGTTTAAAAATACACAGACAGGAGGTAAAGAGCAAAGAGGATGTAAAGCTTTATCAGAGAAATTCTGTTAAAACCTGAAGAAATTTATATGAGAGACATGGAAACTTTAGAATGGAAATGAGAAGAAAGCTTCTAATCGTTGGAGCAGTGAAGCTCTCAGACAGCCGCCTTACAGCAAAACTGAGAAATCCCTATTATTTTTTTTAGGTGGAATTTGATCTAATAAGGATAGGTGTTGTAGGATAAGGCTTCTGGTTGTAGCACAAGACTGACCCTGATATTATGGCCCTCTTCAGTTCTACTTTTATACAGCCTCAGTTCACTCTGGACTTTTAACAAGGACTTCTAGCAGATAAGTACAATAGCGATCCTAGCTGTTATTTCCTTGCAGTCCTTTGGAAGGCTTAAAGTCACATTTCTCAATTATTAAAAAAGAGATTTTGTCAGTTGTCTCACCTAGCAGCAACACTGATGGCCTGTTTCTTTGTTTTACAGACTTTGTAAGTGTATTGTCTGAACCTTGGGAGACACATGATTAACCATCAAGCATTCAACAGAGACTTGGTTGTCTACACAAAACTTGTTTCCAGAAATGTCTATGCTACGTTGAATCTTGGTGAGGCAAAAACAAGTTACTGCAGGCTTTAACACATTTGCTGTGAATTATTCAAATTCTTTATGATTTTTACTGAGGTAAGTTGAATTGAAATTCAATTCCCAACTCTTTCAACTTCAAGTTGAAGTTGAAAGCGTTGTGGTCAACAGTTCAATGTCCATGTGGAGGCCTGTGACGAGTGGTGTTCCTCAGGGGTCAGTACTGCGGCACAGTGGTGAGGCACTGGCACAGGCTGCCCAGAGAAGTTGTGGCTGCCCCATCCCTGGAAGTGTTCAAGGCCAGGTTGGATGAGGCTTTGGGCAACCGGGTGTAGTGGAGGGTTTCCTTGCCCATGGCAGGGGGGTTGGAACTAGACGATCTTTAAGGTCCCTTCCAACCAAACCATTCTATGATTCTATGATTCTATGATTCTATGAATTGTCTCCTTTCACAGAACCTGAAAAATTAGTCCTTATACCAAGTTCTGTATCTTTTAAAGAGTGAATGGTTATATCAGGTCTTCAAGAATATTTTTCCTTCCATTAAAGACTGGGAGAAGCAGTTCATGAAATACTACTCTTTTTTCTAACAACTGATCACTTCAATGTCTTATAACTTAAGCTATAAACATTTAATATATATTCGAGTAATAAAAATATGGAAATATTAAATAAATATTTATTAATCCAAACAGTAAGAACGAAATGTCATACTTTCAAGTGTTAAACATATAAACATAATTTAGCAAATTAGTGAGGAACATGCTTAAACAAAGTGACTAATTAGACTACTGAATTTACAGCATTTAGTCTTACCAGTAGAATTCCATTGCTGTACTTCACTGACAACATTTTAAAAACTTCTTCAGTAATTCACAGTTGACTGTTATCTTGTCAGCAACTTATTCATCTTCTGATAGGCACATTTTGACAAGTTTTAAAAAAAATTTGCTGTTTTCAAGCAGCTGGTCAGTACAAGTCTTACTTGACTTTCTCAGTAAGCTTAGAGGGAGTTAAAAACAGTGGGAGGAGAATGAGAATAAACATATTTTTTTTTCTGCCATTTTAGTAGATAGAATGAATGTAATATTTTTGTATTTGCCAGCATATTGACTTATATTGATGATTCTGTAACTATGTAAAGTTGGCTTTTTATATCTGGACAACTGTTCCCATATAGTAATATATAGATTACAGCATATTTTCACCTGTGATTTTCCATATTAGAACAAAGAGCACAATGCTATAACAATTACATTTATAGTCAAACTACAAATAAAGCCAGGCTACAAAAATGAACTACCTTCAATCAATCTCTAAAATTTCATTTCCATCTAAGCTTTCCAACTGCACTTCTTAGGTGGGTCATCACATGCACTAAAAGAGATGTCAAGTAGGTGTTTTCATTATCTAGTGTATCTGAATGCATAAAGAATTTACGTCCTAAACATAGTTTTCTGAATGGCACATTAATTAAATGTTAAAAGAGCCAATGTGAATGTCCATAGTCACTAGCTTCCTCCTGTGTATTTTCCCCCATTCCCTAGCCCCAGAAAGCATCGACTCAATTTTTATACTGAAACTAAAATTTTGCACAATATAAAAGGCTATACACTTTGAGGACCATTTTTTCCTTCTTCAGATACCATTTTCTCCTTCTACATAGCCTTCTCCCTTCTGACACCAGAGATATCAGAACTGGTAGTAATAATGGACTGTAAGTAAGCTTTGACACAAAACTGTAGAGGTATTTAAATTTTAGGACATAGATACCCTGGATAAACCATTTTTAAGAGCTCAGTCTGGGAACCAGTCTTAAATATGGCATGCTTTTGATTTTACTCAGCACATCCATATTAATTCTTCCAGAGCACCTGTATTTTGGGCTACCTGGACAAAAAAGAACTGCCAGAATTCTGGTAACTAACAAAATTCACCTTTTCTTCTGACAGGCAATACCAAGACTCTGCTAAAAATGATCCTGTGGAGATGTGACATAGTCATAACAGAGAAACAGTACACAGCCAACCATTCTAACTAGGAAGTATATATACAGCCTCATACACTAGGAGGTGTATATCTGGGTCTCTCCCAAAGGCACAGTAAGCTGAAGTTCTCTCACTCCTCTTCTGAAGTGCTTTGACAATCACACCAGGCTGTGCTGAAAAGAAAGTTTGCTTCTGCACCAGTGAATAGCTGGCAAGTTTGACCAAGAGGCCAACTCAGTCTTGCAATCAACATACAGAATTACAATGTATAATACCCATATATTCTGCTAGTTAGCCCAATGGAACCTCACTTTTACTTTGAACAATTGCTGCCTTTAAGACTCCAGGACACAAACTAGCAAAAAATCCCACTTACCTAGAAATTACGTTAAATCTTTTTTTGGTATACAAGACACTAGAGCGTGACAACTTGATAGATGGCACAGAACTCAGATGACTTAGCTATATGAAACAGAGCTGTGATGGCTCAGGGAAAAAATGCACAGTGAGGAATATCGGCAAGTTGTTTACTTGCTACAATAGTAGAAAAGGATTCACATTAACAGTGAATCAGCACTTTAGCTCATGGTAAAGGTTGCAGCACATTCTTGTCTCACATAGCTGCCTGCCTGTTGTCTGAACTGTGAGATCTCTTCAGAAGTCCAATAAGGCAGAATTCTTATTTTAATTGCCAAAAGAAAAACATATGAAAAAAATACAGGACTGACAACCATTAGCTGCCACTCAGTAAAGTGAAACTTACAGAAACAGTCAGATAATGAACCTCTCAACCTACAGAAATCGATAGGAATACCGAAATTTTAAGAGGGCAGTGTGTCTGAGCAGAAGATGCAGAGAAGGTCAAGCTGGAAAAGAAATGCTGGTTGACGACTGCACCTGAATGGTACCAGTGTACAGATGTTTATCACTAATTCCGGATAAAAAGACTGCAGCTCATAAAACAGATCTGAACACAACAGGGTTGCAGCACTCTGAGATGGGACAACAGAGCTATCTAATATTCCCGATGCTCTTAAGAAAGTGTTTGGTTAAGTCAGCGCAGTCTGGCAGTCTAGCACTTCACTATTTTCGGATGTACAAAGTTAAATAAGGCATCGATCTATTTCTTCATGTAAGAGTTATGAAAAAAATTGCTCAGCAAGACAAAAAGAAAGATGGATTTAGCATCATCTGCTAGAAGAAATTTTAGAAACCTTGAAACCTGCAAGTCACTGTAAATTAAGAAGACAGTTTTGATCTACATCCCCAATCAATTAAAAAAAAAATCTGAATTAGTTTAATTTTTAAATGGTAATATTTATTCTGTTAATACTGAATTTAAGTAACTCATCAAGATTCAAAATGATAAATGCAGCAGATTATTAAAAAAGAAAAATAACAGAAACAAGTTTTTAAAATCTTTGGAGAAATGGACAAATTTCAAATTATTAGATAGTAGGCTTTTAAATTTTAATAAAATTATGGTAAAAGGTACAGGAAACTATATTCATGTAACATCCAATAAACCAGTGCATGCACTATAAACAGGTCTGGTATTTTTGGATTTTTTAGGCATTATAGGAATAAACTAAAATGAATTTATGGAAATAAAACCATAATATGAAACAAGCATCTTTGAGAAAAGCATAAGTTCATAATGTTCCATTTTTATAGACTTAAGGTCCTCATATTAAAACTTAAGTAAAGTTTCTGCAATGTGTTTGAAGATCCCATGCTGAATATTTCAGGACTGAATTATTTAGAATAATTGAAAAGACAAACCAGAGTGGCATACAAAAATCAAACGGAAAAGAGAGAAATAAAGCAAATAAAATCTTCAATTTCATCTTTTGGGTCTTTTTTCTTACGCTCAGCTTTTAAGCCAGTAAATAATTACCTTTGAGAGGTTCTAACAATTAAAGAATAACACTGATGAATTAGGAAAGAAAGTGAAGAAAACTAATCAATCCTAAAGACAGTTTTTCTTCTCCCACCTCAAACCTTTTCGTCACCCTCAAACAATGTGTTTTCTATACTGTTCAGATTCTCTTTAAAAACATTCATATTCTTGTCCATTCACACAAAACTCTCTTGGTGAGCATTGTTTTGGGAGGAGTGGGTGGTAGGCAGGGGGCACAGGATGTTGAGAGAACAGATAGGATGTCAGGTGAAGATGGAATGCTGTGCCCTCTCTAACCAGCTGAAGACTCTGCATGATTGTTTTCTTACAAATAATACCTGTGGGTGTTGAAACAGTTCAGGGAATCTATCAAACACACCCTTTCACTTTGCTGTTGTAACTCTGTAAAATTTATTCTCATTTCAAAAGAATCTCAGCAATAATACCTGTAGGTGGTTGAGTAATTTAGAGAAAATCTGTCAAACCTACTTCCACTGACTTTAGCAAGAGAATTCTGTAATTACTTTCAAAGTTGTAAAATGCAATGATTTATTTTCAGTATATTGAGAAAGTTCTAAACTGAGATTTTTCTTTTAATGACTTTTAATAAGCTTGGTGGAAGAAATAACTCCAAGAGTAGATCTAATAGTTGTGCAGCATATCATTTAATTCCCAACAAGGAAAAAAAGTCAGTGCTGCATTTAGGCAACAGAAAGGACACTACTGCAACTATAGTCCCATCTTTCTGCAGGGAGGTAGCCCACATTTAGCTGTCTCCTAACATAACTCTGATACATCTGAAATTAGTCTTGATTCACTCTTTTCTGTGCAAAACTACATGAGTTTACAGAATATCTATGAACAATATAACTGAAGTACTCTTTCTCCTGCTCAACAGATATACTTAATATTTCTTAATTGAGAATAACAAAACAAAACCAAAAACTCAGAAAATTACCCTAAGCCTAGTCATACTAGAAGAATCTCTTAGCGCCCCCAGACTCAGGCACACATTAAAATTACTTTGTTTAACAACCTACCCTTTGTCAACTTAGGCAAATGAGTGAACATTTATTCACTTCTAGTCCATGGCAAACGTGATGTAATTTGACCTTACAACCCCTAAAGAAAGAAAGGTAGTCTGAGATGAACTGAAATAATCTCAGTTTGCGTAAAGATAGACAAAATACAGGAATTTAATTATTCATCTGACAAATCCTTAGAACCTGGATGCAGATGATCACTATTATTTTATATGCCATCAAAGTCAAAGATGGTATATCTCAAGACTTTTGAGTTTACAAATTCTAGACGATAAAAAAAATTCAAATTCATAGTTCTGTGCAGAGATGCATTTTTTTTCAAATATGTACAGGCATTTTTTTGTGGTAATCCAGTTTGCCAAGACTGGCAATAAAATGGAAAGTAAGGAATTCTTTTTCACTTTCCCGCTCTGTCATCACCAAAGAACCCACGTCCCATTTGGATCCACCTGATTATGCAGGAAGCACCTCAGCACATCACATCTTCAAAAGGTGAATCGGTTTGCGGTCAGTGAGGCTTAATCAAATATAAGTGGCAAATGCATTGGACAAAGATGTTGGACCTTGCTATAATTAAAACTTCATTAGTCCCAAATGGTTGCTTAATTTCTAATTTTCAAAAGAACATCATCCCCCATCTGTGGTCTACGTTTTGACTAATATGTAATTTTTCAGTGTGAACCATATGTCTCTAGCAAACATTCATGTTCAAACAGGGAGAAGGAAAAAATAATGGAAGTTCATTGTGAAAAACAATCCAGAAATGACATTTTTTAAGTATTCATTTCCCTCCTTCCCACAATTTCAGACAGATTTCCACCGTTTACTCTCACCCATATATTCATCGTGCAGAAGGGATTCACAATTAAACCATGGTGAAAAAGTACAGGATACTGTTAGCAAACTACTTCATTACAGCAAGAGCTACCTCATCAGAAACATGAAACATGAGTATCACAGCCATCCTAGTTACAATAATGCTCTGATACTCAAAAGAAAAACTGAAGAAGGAAAGCCAGAAGCAATATCATTCTTGCTGCTTATAAAAAGGAAAACATTTAATCAGTCATCTTCTTAATAAACATGTTGTATCTGTGCACTGTCACATTATCCTTTTCTATGCAAAGAACTTTTTAATTACCCAATTCTCAATAATCTCAACCATTTATTCATTTTAACTAAGTAAAAAACTGCTAGATTGCCGAACTTGACAAACCTATTCTTCATGCTTGCTAGACAGAACTGTTGATCCCACAGCTTTTGAAAATACATTTCAGAAGAATTTAGGATTTCCAATAATTTCCCTGGGAAGTAAAACTCTCTAGATCTAAATTGAGTTTTAGTTATTTGAAATGCAATATGGCATATAGTGGAAACTCTTTATATGTTATATCAATCAGGTGCCATCCATTTTAAAAGGAGAAAAAAAAACTATTTAACATATCAAAATAATTTTCTTACAAGATAAATAGCTCAAAGACAATTCCCCTGCAATGTATGCTTATGAAAAATCAGCAGGAGTCATTTATGGGCTCATAATACATAAATCAACTGAAAGAACACTTGGTCAGAATCTGAAACATCACATTAACTCACTGTGATTACAAAGCTTCCCTTATCCCCCTTACAGGTGTCAAATCATTGTAATGTTATAATTTTTGTTAGTAGCTGGTGACAACTAAATCTATTTAGATGATAAGTGTTTCTTAGATGCATTTAAATGTTGGTTTAGGGTAAAAAAACATGTGGTTTTACACATCACCAAATGAAAAAGCAGAAAAATACTAAAAATGTCTTACTTTTCCTGACCTAAACAATTTTGTGACAAGGCAAACAAACTATTCCATATAGATAGACTTACATGCCACTAAGTGATGGAAATAAATAGGGCTTTGAAATATCAGTGTTTATTTTTTCACTACAGCTTTTGCTTTCAGAATAATTACCTATGCACAAACTCTAGATGGCAACATTGCACTTACTGTATTACTAAAACAAAATGTCACACTAAGTCCCTACATATCCTCTTTATCAACATTTTATGTGCCACAGATCTATAGCCTCTTATTATAAGTGTAATGAAGCAGAAGTTATTGAAGCATTTTATTGATTGCTCAGATCACAAGTTTACTGTCATACTGAATTGGCACCTTACTTGCTGAAGCAAACTGCTGACACCTTTTTAAAAAAGTGACAACTACATCTATTTCATGACCAGAAATCCATTTTCATCTCTATCAAGACAAGAATGCAATTTTCACTTCATTTAACTGATGTTAGGCCTGCTCAAGGCATGACACTTAGAAAAAGACACAAGTTTAAGGTTCTTAAAATACTTCTGGTAACTAGAATGCAGCTCAGTTGTGGGAAAAATTTCAACCATCACTCAAATCTATAAACAATACCACATTCTAAGAATCACTTATCTGAACTATCAAGAGGGCAGTTTTCTCTTTCAATTTCAAAATTACTGAAACACTATTTTTATATTCTTTTAATAAGAAGCTATGCTGAAATATTACAGTTTTCATATGGAATCTCACTCTACACAAAGTTCACTTTAACATGGGATTATTTCTTGAGTGGTCTCTACACAGGTCAAACAAAATCTATTTTTCTGTGACCTATAAAGAAGGAAATAAAGATACTTAACACCTCCTCAACAGTGTGAGTCAATGTCATATAAAATTAGAAAGTAGAAGCTGGAAGGAAGAGGAAACAAATACTTAAGTCTAAAAAAAAAGGCGGGGGCGGATACTGAACAGAGGCTGTGATACTCAAGTTATTTTAAGAATACACTTTCAAAAACCATAAAAACACAAACACAAGATTTGGTTGAACTGGAAATCAAGTTAAGCATTTTGGTGAATTTCTTCCTTTTCTTCAAATAATATATAATAATTATTATGCCAACTTTACCTCAATATAATCTAATTTTCTGAAAACAGCACTGTAAACACAGTAAATATTCTTCAGCGGAATTTTCTGACAACTTTATGAACTAGGATGAATATAAAAACGATAGGAAAAGCATATTGATTAAAAATATTTGATAAACGTGTTATTATTTTTCTACTTTCTGCCAGCCAAAACCCCTGCAAAATTATTATACTTAGTAGCTGGGTTACATTTTGTTTTTAAGGGGGGAAAAAAAAACCACAAAAGAGTCATTAGAAATCTTTACACAATGTAATTACTGAAATCTGTGAAAACCAATGGAATAGTGATGACAGATATGTTTCTTATAAAGTACAAAAAGAAAAGTTATGCAGAAAAGCTTTTGTTTGCATAACAAAGATGTATCCAGTAACCCAGCACCTGAATCAGCAGTTTCAAGAGAAAGATGCAAGAAAATACAAGAAATATAGTCTTTCTTTTTTCTCTATTCTGGTATTTACAATAATTCAGTTTTTTAAAATTCAATATTATTTTTATGGATCTGTATAGCAAAATGAGGAAAACCTTATGAATAACAAGGTCTATGGATGAAGCCTGAATAGCAAAGCTCTTGGATATACAGTTTTGAAACAGTACATTTAAGCTAGTGTTCCCAAAGCTGAAATGGTGAATAGTAGAATTGGTCAATAATTTTATTCTCTCTTGCTTTCTTGTGGGTGTTTTGCATACTAGCTCCATTACTTTAATGTAATGTAATTTGCTGTGGTTCAAATGATTAATTACTATTACTGTAAGTTCTGCTAGATCTAGCTAATGAACATTCAGCACAATTTCCTGTCCCTTCTCATCCCAGTTCAGTCTCCTCATCCCCACATAAAGCACACTTCGAGTAAAAATAAAAGAATACAAAATAGAACCTTAGGACTGGCTATGCTTAACTCTCACATTAAAATTTTGCTTAACTCTTATAAGTAACACATGCTCAAAATCATTTAAATATACTTCAAGCGACTTCTGATTCTCAAATATTTATACATATACATTTACCGTAAGAAATATTGACTGTGGCAACCATGAGATAATTCTTCTATTTACCTGTTCATGTAAATTTTACATTATTTAGTAAAAGACAGAACAGCTTGAATAAACTGTAACTCTAAATGAAGAAAATGTTTAAAAATCATTAATATCATTTTAAAAGGTATTTGAGTCTTCTCTTTTGGCCTCTGTTTAGCTGTGCTAGGCCTGTGAATGACAGCTTCCCTGCTTGAAGCATACAGAAAGCACAGCCTTCCTCATTCACTGTCAGTACTATGGCCTTTTCACACGTTCCCTCCACAGCAGTGTTTGTCCCCAAACACTGGAACCCAGCACAATGGCATTCCTACTTCAACACCCCCACCAACAGCACCACTACATATGAAGAATGCTAATGAGATGGACATCCCCCACCTCTGAAAGTGTTAACTATATCCCATACTACCAGATAGAATGTTATTTCTATTGTTATGTGTTACATCTCATTTAAAAGCAATTTCATTTTGGTGATGCTTTTTTTAAAAAAAACATTTTTAACAGAGACTATAGTAGCTTGGCAAAAAGATTTTAAAATGTTTTATATACATTCACTCAATTGCATACATTATGTATATAATGAACTGATTTTAACCTTCAGATAATTTGGGAATCTCAGAAATTCCAACAGACACCAAAACAACATGTTTAAAATAGAAAGGCAAAAGGTTAACATCTGAAATATTAATAGCAGAACAATTCTAATAGTACTGTTGTTTAAATTTTACTTTTTTGTTAGAAAACTGTATTTTACAGTCACAGAATTCATGGGATTAAAATGTCAATATAAGATTTGTCAAGATTGTAGTGAAGCTCATAGCTCATTATACAGATATGTAATTGCAATTAGAAAGAGTTTAAGGGAAAAAAAAGAAAAGGCTTTTGTAGTATGGTG
Organism: Tauraco erythrolophus; assembly: GCF_009769465.1. Taxonomy (NCBI): domain Eukaryota; kingdom Metazoa; phylum Chordata; class Aves; order Musophagiformes; family Musophagidae; genus Tauraco; species Tauraco erythrolophus. Next base: position 22,012,656 of record NC_141470.1, read on the forward strand.
TTTATAGGTACGTGTTTTCTTCCTTTCTCTTTTATTCAGAGAAAAGCACACACCGTTTCCCAAAGTTCAAGTATTCTCTCAGTATTACCTGTTTTACTTCACCTGTATTATTCTCAAGGAACACTATTTGAAGAATACTGATTATCCACTTCGAAAGAATACAAAGACTACAGCAAAGAGATGGTAGCTCCTCACTGTTTTCTTCCTCTGGGGCAAGAAGCAACAGTGATTACAAAGACAACCCTGTGCAACCAGTGCATAGTGTGGACCAGAAACTATGTATTGTTTTAATTCAATATATGCATTTTAAACTGAAGTCCAAAAGGATTTTAATAGAAGTACATGTATTAGCATATTATGAGTTGTATCTGCTATTTGATTTAAATGGACAGACTATAGTGCCTTACCAGAGTAATATCAAATCAAAGAAATTTCCTTTTTTTATTTTTCACTTCCATTCCTTTTTTTATTTAAATGAAAAAACAAAGTAAATACAAATAATCCCAATGTCAGAATAACACTGAGATATATAGAAAACAAGCAAATATATTTAATGTTGTCAAGTAATGGCTAGATGTTATATTGGTATGAATATTGTATGCAGTCATCATAGTATTATGTTGTCAGGCCTTAGAACAACAGGCAAAGTGATAGTATTTTGACTGAATGTCCTGGTTCTTTATTAGTGGGCATCCTAATCTTATATCTGTGTCATATCACGATGCACTCTTTACAAAACAAACTTGTTTAAGTTATTTAGAAAAAGAAGTCAACATGAGAAAAATATAGTAGGATTATAGTAAGAAGTATTGTTATACCTATAGTATAACATAACCTACAGTTATTACAATGATTTCATTTATGTTCAGTACTAACATAACATCAGTCAGAAAATGGTTGGAAAAACGAACAGAGAGACACTCTAAGCTGAATTATATGTCATATCTTATCTTTGAAGTAATATAATTCAAAGTAACTCAAGCTTTCAGCACATTAACTGCACAAAACATTTAACGTCCTTGTACTGTAAAATTTTCATTTAAGGCCTTAGACCAGTTTGAAATGTTTATTAAAATATTTTAATCATAAGGTTTTTTGTAGACAATTAACATCATAGCTATACTGACATTTATCCTCACAATCTGGACTCTTAAAAGTTAAAAATGTCCAACATGGTTATACTGAGAATATGTCTATATGCAAGCCTTGCATTATAAAGAACCATTTATCTTCAGAAAAGATTTCAAATCTACTAAAATTATTATATTTTTCTTGTCATTTACAATTTCCAACTGAACACTGCTGGATAATCACCAGAGAAATGATTAACATAAGTTAATTTACTGAAATGTCTTTATATGTTCTTTACAGAGAAGAGAAAAAAGTAGTCAATAAATTACTTGGATATTAATTTTTATTCAGAAACTCCATTGCCTTTTTTGTTCTGCTAATTACCATTATACTTTCTAAATACTTGTATGCATTTTATATATTTTTTGTAAAAGAGTAAATATTCTATCTTAAGGCACGTATACAAAGGAAAGTAATAATTTCATTTCTGTAGCTTTTGTGACAGGCAGCATTGTCTTAAAAGTGAAGAATTATCAGCAAAAAGCGTAAAGATATTTCTCACTTTTTAATATATCACTATACTGACTCAGAAACGTTTTGAAACAAGCTTTGCTTTTTTTTCTTTTCTGCTTGTTTCTCTCTCTCACACTCATGATCTCTCATTCTTGTTTTTGTTTTTGTTTGATTTCTTCGTGCTGACCACTATTAGCCATAGAGAGGAATAGTCTCTTCCAAAGTCAATTCTCATTTCTCTTTATGGATCTGACAGCAGGAGGTGCTGTATAAACAGTGTGACTGACACTTTGCTTGCACCTCTCCTCCCCCTTCCTACTTAGACTGGTAGCTTATCTATCTGACGCAGTCGTTCTTAACTCTGGGGCCTGAGATCATTTTTAAATCTGATGTTCCTAGCAGGTTGTTTAATTTCTATAGAATACTTTTCCTAGAAAATCTGTATGTCTACTATTTTTACAAAGCACTCACCTAATCCTTGAAAATATGTACGTTCTTACACACGTAAATAAGCTTAAATAACTACGCTGAACAGTATTGGTGGGGTTTTACTTATAGTTTCTAAAATAAAATACCTAATTAATTAAAAATAAATCATCATATTGCTCTCAAACTACCAAACAGTACACTCAGTATCAGTTTTCTACTATTTTTTCAAATTAAAATGCATGTCTGGTATATTTATTTAATGGCACATGTACAACAACTAAAATATTGAGGTTTTAAAATATTATACATTTATTTAATTTTTCATAATGCAACACCAGTTATACTTAAAAGAGTTTTTTATTTATTAAAAAATATTTCAACTAAATAAATATTTAAATTAGTTTTATGGGAAGATCTATGAGCCCATTAAAAACTGCACGTGCAGAGCAAGCAATGAAAAATGATTGCTTTAGAGAATTTCCACATAAGGAACATCACGGCTAGGCACAGTACGCAGCAAGAAAAGATGAGACATATGACATCCCACACCAAAAGAGAGACACAATTAACTCCTTTATTGTTGGCTTTGCAATTACAGGAGAAGCATTTCATTTTCCTAACAGGCACTGCAGCTTATGCAATATATGTCACACTTCTTTATGACACAGTGCCAATCTTTGATTTTAAACAATTAGTACATTTGAAAAAGAAAACAAGAAAGCAGACTTTTAAAAGATGGGACAACTCACCTGTTTGCAAGAGTTTGCAGGCTTTAACCGTTGGTGCAGGGCCAATAGGACTCCTTGGATATAAATCTTTGCTCCTGAGAGGCTGAAACCTTCTCTCTTAAAGACCCAAACAGGTCCACACAAAGGTGTGATGGAATTTTGCAGGCATCTGTCAAGCAAAGGAGCTATGCAAAGAAAAGAAGAAAAAGGAAAAAAAAAAAAAAAGAAAATGCATTCTTTTGACTCAACTGAAATATACAGCCTCTAACGCAGCCTCAGCATCAGAACTAACTGTTAATATCTATTATTTATGTCTGACCTGGGTTAAGTCTTGGAAAAGCAACTCCTGCATTTCTAGTGGCCACCATGAAGGACGTATTTATATTGAGACACCCCCCATGAAAGACTCATAAGCTTCGTGAGCACACCTGAATAGTTCTGAAGTGTGCCTAACTAGCTGCACTGAGTGTCATGGTGTGCACTGATTGCCTTATCTTCTCATTTATCACAGATGAGTTGGAACCAACCTTGCTGAAATCTACTTGCATTGTCCTGATAAAATTGCAAGATCCATGTTGTTTTTGTATACAGTTTCCTGTTGAGGAGCTTACACATACCTACCATACTATAAATGATAACATTCATAAAATATAATCAACACTCACATAAGTCATTTTATTATAATCTTCTCATTGCCACTACTCAAAAAACAACTTCTAACAAATAAAATGCTCAGTGCAGCTGTTTAATAATGAGAAAAGGTCAAACGAAAAGATAAATAAAATTGATTCATGGCGATGGTCTCAACAAGATCTTTTTCTTGCTGTTCTTAGATTTTAAATCACTGTAAAGGTTGAATGCATTCTCTCAAAGGGACCTAATGTCAATATGTGTGACAAATAAGGAATGATTATTTTGGCGTCAGGCATCACTGAGGTGTATGTACTTTGCAGATATTTTTGTGTAATGCATACATGGGCCTTTCTTACATGACAAAACAATACAGCATTCAGTAGCATTTCAGGCTTTTGCGAAGGGAAGGGAAGGGAAGGGAAGGGAAGGGAAGGGAAGGGAAGGGAAGGGAAGGGAAGGGAAGGGAAGGGAAGGGAAGGGAAGGGAAGGGAAGGGAAGGGAAGGGAAGGGAAGGGAAGGGAAGGGAAGGGAAGGGAAGGGAAGGGAAGGGAAGGGAAGGGAAGGGAAGGGAAGGGAAGGGAAGGGAAGGGAAGGGAAGGGAAGGGAAGGGAAGGGAAGGGAAGGGAAGGGAAGGGAAGGGAAGGGAAGGGAAGGGAAGGGAAGGGAAGGGAAGGGAAGGGAAGGGAAGGAAGGGAAGGGAAGGGAAGGGAAGGGAAGGGAAGGGAAGGGAAGGGAAGGGAAGGGAAGGGAAGGGAAGGGAAGGGAAGGGAAGGGAAGGGAAGGGAAGGGAAGGGAAGGGAAGGGAAGGGAAAAAAACCACCAAAATCCATTTTTACTTGTAATATACAAGAAAATACAAAAAAATAATAAACTATATAAAACACATTTGTGAACAATGCAATAAATTTATATGCATAATTTTCCCATCTAGTCAATCTATGGTCATAAATATTCATAATTGCCATATAGATACAAATGGTGGATTTCCTACGTACATAAACAGTAATAAAGAACTATGGGTTTTGTCAGAGAAAATACCAGTGGGTGAATTATACTTTACATATTTTATTGAGAACAGAAGACAAACATTCCATTGAGACAGGACAAATATTTAGCCTCAATAGCTGTTCACCCAGCTGTGAGGACAATCAGAGTCTGAACTAAGATCTTAGTTAAGAAACTTTCATATGAGTTCTTTCATAACTGGAGACTTTTGGACAAATACAGAAGGAACATATCATACAGTTAAATCCAACTTCAAAGATAAAGAAATAGGTAAACATGCAACAGACTGTGCTTTGCTGAAGTCAGTGTATTTTATGAATGATTTAAGCACATGGTTAAGCAAAACCATGTGTTTTATTTTGTGAAAGGCATTACTTTTTAAAAAATCATGTTGAAATCCAAGTCTTCTAATTTCCACAATTTCATGATATAATCTTATCAAGTCAGTAATTTTACTCATTTTCACATAAACAATCTTGAGAGCTTCCATGTAGTATGCTTTCTTCTCCAGCAGATATCCTTGCATCTACTTCCATCCTGCATACTTAGCATAAAATATTTTTTCTGAATTCGTTGGCAAAGCCATTAAAATTTAGTTACTTAAATCCCATTGAAGTTCCAACATTGCTGTGATATTTAGAAGATTGTACAATCTCAGTTCAGCAAAACACACAAATAGCAGAACAAAGAAAAGCACTGCAAAAGTTCTGTTTAGATCTAAAGCACTATCTACACGGTTAACAAAACCCATTTAAGCCATCTCTTGAATGAAAACCTATCACATGATTCTTACAAAGTAATTTAGAATTGTCTGTAAGTCTCATATGTGCTTTCTCTTTGTTACAGAAGTGGAAAATGGCATGTAGAAGCTTCCATCAAGGACAAATGGGAAGAGAGAGAAGCAACCGAAGAAGACACGTTGAAACATATATGGGTTCAATGCTTTGCAGAGGCTTATGAAGAGAAAATGAACTGAAATCCTAGCCATGGATAAGTTTATGATAAAAATCACATTTATCTAAAGGAAGACCAGACTTCACAAAACAAGGCTGACAGGGATTTGCTGAACAAGGTTAATATGCATATTAATCTACTTGTATTGATTATCCTAAAAAGTAATACTGCAAAACTTTTTCGAAATATGCCATCAAAGTAAAGACTCCAAACTAGAATGCAACCTATACAGCATTAAAAGTTTGCTTTCAAAACCCAATTTGTCAGGATATGGCCATGCATTTGAACGTGAGCAAAAATGACTCCAGGATGACAATCAGTGAACGAATACTTTTCCAGACTATTCTAATAATGTACTTACTCCCTAAAATTGGAATCAAACATAAGATGAAGATTAGATGAGGCAATGGATGAAGTCTGACCAGGAACACTGGCAGAAGTGAATGTTCTTCAAGACTAAGCAAGCAGTTTCAGAATTAGTCTATGTTTCATGTTATGTGATAAGGAATGGTTATAGTCGAACTTAGTTCAAACAAAATAAAGGATAAAAATCTGATCCCAGTGAAGTCTCTGCAAGTTTTACAAATAACTTAGAGCAAATAAGGTTTTCACTTGGTCCTTTTAACTTAGTTACCGTTAGAAAACAACTACAAACAGAAATAAAGGTAAACAGAAGTAGTGCCACTTTTCTGATTGTGCAAGCAGACTGAAACACAGCTGCAAGAAAAAGTGTGTATACTGGAACTGGATGTTACATTTGAATGTTAATTACGATACTATTCATTATTTTACCACAAATAATTTTAACACCAGCACAGTGCAGCCATGCTGATTCACCTTCTCTGAAGGTAGTGACCTTCAGACCAGAGAGGGGAGTTCCAGAACCTGCTGGGAGAGCTCGAAAGTGAAAAGATCCAAAGCGTCGCCTCTCTCAGGTATGCCCAACACCCAAATTAGTCCGTCACACTGAGTATCAGACCCAAATAATTTTTTATAAGCAATAATCATTTCCATAAACATCAGCTGATTCTATTCATGATGGTATTTGCTTCATTCCACACTTAACCTTTCTGTTTCCAGATTTATAGTCTCAAACAGTTTGCATTCTTTCTTTTTTTTCCCATTCCTTTGACTTCCTTTTTAAAATTCCAGAAATCAATGGTATTTAAGTTATTAAGCATTCCCTGAATATGACGCCGTGTGTCCCTAGAAAGGGAAATGAATAAAGCAAGGCAGGCATTTCAGAAGATTATACTTTTACTGAAACAATTACTATTGCTCTCAATACCTGGTTGGTGATTCCAGAAGATATCCTTAGCACTCTAGATAAAATTTCACTGTTGCTCAAAAATTGCTAGTTTAGGAATGTTTATGTTATTCTCATTTGGAACTGATGTAGGTATGCAAGAACAATAATCTTCAATGAACAGCTAGCTTTTTCCAGACTTCTGGCTATTTTGGTGACTTACTTAAAACAAAGAAGGTATTAGTCTGAACTAATACCCTTCCGAAAACTAAAAAAGTATCTATAATGAACCCATAAAATATTTCCCAAATCCACCAGAGTGCTTTGATATTATGGCTTTATACAGACCACAGTCTACAAAGCAAGCTGAAAAGAATCTATAGGCAAAATTTCTCACAGATTTGCAAGTCTATTGTCAAGTTTTGCATAGTTCATTCAACATTATAGCTGATCTAACATTACAAACTTTTAACTACAAAGCAGGACTATGAAGGTCAGTAACTGTGTTAACCATAGGAAAAGAAGGCAAAGACTGACCCTTGGAAAGAAAGTATATGAGCTAACTAGTAAGGTTTGGAAACAACTCATCACTATGTATGTCTCTCAGGAGGTTAGAGATTTTATTATGAGGTACTCATGGAATTCCTGAGAGAGAGCAATGACAGAGGAGTCCTGATCAGAAAGTGAAATAAATTTTAAAGGAATCTTCCCATCAAGGGAAGTTGTGGAAAGTAAGGTACTTAGAAGTTATGAAAAATATTTTAAATTATAGACAAAATCCTTTTTCTTTATAATTTTTATGCAGAATTTAACATACAGTATTAGAACTTATCTGCATTTTTTCTTTTTTAATTGAGTAAATTTTCCCATTGCAACGGTCTTAGCTGCTAGATATTCAGCCATGGATAAAAGGAGAGTACCCAAGGATCTTTGCTCCTCAGCTAAGATGAACGGTTTAAATATACCTTTATTGCTCTTATTCTCTCCTTCATTGATTTTTTGACTTCATATCACATGACAAACATTGAATTTCCTTGAAGAAAATAATTGTTTTACAGTGTAATTTTACACCCCTCTGAAGAACAGGGATGAGAAATTTTCCCTAAAACAAAACCCAGAGATTTTAAATTGATGGAGATAACGGCATGAAACCACTGTGGCAAACAGGAGAGAAAAATCCGCTTTTTTCTTTGTCTTGTCTTTAAACTTGCTGAAAATTTTAAGAGTGCAGTGTTGATCAAATGGAGTGACAGAAAGCATGCTATCCAAAGCCCAGCAGGATACCCACAAAAAGTAAGAAGAACATTTGTAAAGGAATGGGAAAATCACCCTCTGTCAATTTGCAATTACCACAAGAGGACTGCAAAAGAATAAAAACAAATCCCAAAAAATTCAGTTTGTTAACTTTCTTCTTACTTAAACTCATGACATTATTGGAGCTTAATTATTATTATTATGCTGAGTTCTTTTCTACATCAGTTTCTCTTAGCAAATAACCTACAAAACAGTGAAAATATTTTTCAAACAAATAACAGTATCAGAATAACAGGAAAGAAATCATTAACATTTTTCCACTATGGGGAGAAAAAAAAAACAAACACCTTTCAATATGATCAAAATCCTAGAAATTCTTTTCACACTTCCTCAGGACAAAGCTTTTCTTCAAGGTAGTTTCAACATGTGCTGTATAGTGCATATATATTACACAGAAGGCATGAGATTGTGCTACTATACACTGTACTTTACTGTCTATTTTTAGCAAACACCACACAACTCTTTGTCCAGGGTAACTGGCATATACTATCCAAAATTGTGGTTTATATAGGGAAACTGAATGATGGAGAACATGCAGTTTCCTATGTTGTTTAAATTGTGCCAGCGTGTTTTTACTCAAACAAAAACTAATCTAACAGCTGCTGTGTACTTTTGTTTACATGCTATATGTCAAATCACATTGTCCCCAAGGTACTTACCAGAGATGCTTTAGCAGTCATTTTCTTAAATACTGATGCCTATCCAAATTTGGATTTTTCCACCATTGAATAGAATGACAAGCACACGATGGCTGTACTTAAAGCAATCTTTCACAGCTGCTTTGCTTTTTCAGTGATCCCATTAAATTGACGGCATATGCCTGTGGGGTCTACAGTGTTACAATACTGCTGAACAAGATGTTGATTGTACAACACAAATTTGTACAATAGAACTTGGCTTTATTGTGAGAATCATTTCCCAGGTCATCCTTTCATTTATTTTTAACCTAAGCAAAATTTAATTTAAAAGATCATCTATCTCTGTGACCTTTACTGAACACCTGGTTATATTAATTGTTTAGAAGTGCAAACTCTTAACACTCAGTGGTTAGTAGGCATCAAAACCTATGAAGTCTCCTCAGTTCCTAAAATGAGCATGAGTCATGTCTTTTCTTGAACTGAACGAAGTAGCTGTGCATTAAATATGCTGGCACATCTTCTGCTTGAGCAAGTGGACCGAAATGGTGTGAATTGTTAATGCCTTGCTGCTTTGGTTCACGGCTTGTGATTGATCATTTGTAACTATATCTACTCCTTGTTCCATGAAATCAAGTATGGAGTAATGGGTTCATCAGATTTTTGGGTTAAATTGAGAGTGAAGAGGTACTGTGTGTGGAAATAAGAGTTGCCATGTTCGGGGCTGGCCTTGTAACAGCATGGAATCTAAAGGCGATATTCAAAACCACTTCACTCATCATACGCTTACTGATTCTGAATAGGGTCCATTTGCAGGGGACATTTGGTAGTTTTCCAATACACTTTATGCCTCTTTCTCCACTTCTACCACCCTGCACATCTTTTTTTTTTTTTTAATTTTATACTAGAACAGCTTACAACAGGTCAGCATAGAAAAATTAATAGATTTAAATAACTTGCTATGGATAAGTAAAGATAGTCTTGGACTGAAATGACTGTCCTCATACTAATTAATGATACTACCTAAATCTTAAGTCATTTGCATGACTCAGGCTGTAAAGAACTCAGTAAAGTTTAACTGAGTATTCAGAATTATAATCTCATACTTTGTAGAAGATCATTTTTCCAGGCAGAAAGAAAGAGTTACAATAGCTTTAATTTTACTCCTCAGTCCATTCATGTGCAAGAATAACACATATTTCCAGACACTACAACACAGCTTGTCACTTTGCAAACAGCAGCGTGTGGGACCACAGCAAATACAAGCCAACAGCAACCAGAAGTGACAACTTGTGATGGCCTGCAGGACAGCAATCACATTACAGTATCTCCACAGAAGAATGAGAAAGGTAATGTATGTGAGTATTAAACTTGCTGCAACGCTCACAATGTTCTGTTTGTGCAACAGAAGCCTCACTACACTTACTGCACTATCTCATCTCCTCTTGCTAAATTTCACCAACTCAGAACAAAGCATACCGTCTTGTTTCCATCGTTTTAAAACAATTGCTAAAAGCTATTTAATTACACATGAATGTTTAACTTGGAATGAACGAACCACTCTAGTCACATGAAACTTACAACCAGGTTTTTCATCTGCTCTTGTGCTGAAGTTCAGAGACAAAACTAAACTCTGGACAAATGTAAGACCAAAAGAGAAATACACAGTAATAATTGACTAGTATTGTTCCTCATTTAGGAGTAAACAATGAAATAGAGGGAAGCGGAAAGGAGTGTACTGCATGTATACACCTGTGTATATGTGTGATGATTATAGCCATATTAAGACAAAAAGGGAGATACAGCAGTTTAGTTCAATTTCATCCAACCTAGGTCATCTAAGATTTTTAATCTCTCTTCTTTGTTTAGTATTTATCCTGATGGATGTCAGTGTAGTGCAAGTCAACAGCAATCTAGTTGGTGCAAAAGTTTTCTCATTAAGAGTTTTTGGGAGACTTCAATCCATGCAACATTGGAGGAACACAGAAAGGGATCATGAATGAAGGAGCTGCTTTTTTCAGAACTCATTTTGAAAGTTCTCTATCTTTTTTCTGCTTTTCTCCTCCTGTCTTTATTCTAGCACTAGAGAAACCTTGCTGAGGTCATGTTTCTATATGTAAGTATTTACTCAGGCTCTTTTAACTAGTCAGACTCATGATGGCTTTTTTGGCTTATAATTGTTGTTGGGAAGTTTTTCCAAACTTATGCAACAAGCTGTGCCACCATTTGGAAGAAGTTAATCAAGCCTATGGAAGTCTTTTATAAAAAACAATCATTTTCCAGGGTATTTCCTTTTTTTAAATTGTGACTAACTTGCATTTCAAAACATTCAGTACTGAAGCAGTTACAGAAACCCGTCCAGATGAAATTGCAGCAACCAGCCAATGAAAGGCCAAGAGGACTTTCTCAGCCACAGTACACTCAGAATTCTTCAAACTAGTTCGTTCATCATGCATTACTGCAGCCCACCTGGTAAATTCACAGGATCACAGAATAGTTGAGGTTGGAAGGGCCTTCTAGAGTTTGTCTAGTCCACCTCCTTGCTCCAAGGAGGGCCAAGCTAGAGCAGATTGCTCAGAGTTTTCTCCACTGGCATTTTGAATGTCTTCAAGCATGAGACACCATAACACCTCTGGGAAAACTGTTGAGCGTTTGACTACCCTCACAGTAAATCTTTTTGTCTTATATTTAAGTGGAATTTCTTGCACTTCCATTTGTACCCACTGCTTCTTATCCATTCATTGAATACTAGTGAGATGAATCAGGATCCACCTTTTTTACACCCCCCACCCCAGCCTGTAATAGTGGATTGGATTATACCTCTCCAGCTGCAGGACTTAGCATTTCCTTTGTTGAACTTTACAGGATTCCTGTCTGCCTGTTCATACATTCTTTCTCCAGCAGTCTCTCTAAAGCGCAGAAGTTCTTTAACACTTATAAGCCGAAGAAAAGGAACAACACATATTGCTTAATTCAATAACCATATAATTTCTGTAAAAGGTAGAGAAAGGCCATGGAGAAAATGAGGGTTAACCTTCATAACTATGACCTCGTAGGTATTATTTTCATTCAGGCAAAAGGCTCACTCTTAATGGACTACAGTTCAAAAATACTACTACTTACGAAGGGATATATTCAGATATCCTAGCAAGTAACTCCAGATATTACACTAAAAAAACTATTATTTAAAAACCAAAGGTGTTGTTCTCCATTCAACCAGATACACATACTGCCAGAGAGGAGAAGGAGAAAAATTGATCTCACGTCACTTTTTTGCACTCTAATTTACCAAGTCAAGTAAAGATGCTTTATAATGGAACTTAACATTGTTTCAGTGCTCTGTTGGTTACAACCCATGGTGTCAGCAGCTACACATTTGCCAAACCAATTCAAACATCTTTTTTATTTTCTCTGCTCATACTGTGCTTTCTACACTAAACAGAATAAGGTACGTACAAGGGGCTAAAGTCTGTATGTCAGATAACTTCAATGGATTCAGTCATGCTTTCCAAATTTCCAAAGAAGTTTTGGAACTTCATGCATGTGAGTGCAACTGAGGACTAAGCACTTAGCTTTCAGTATCACGTTTTCATGTGAAATGTATAATCCTTCTATTGTTATATATCATATATACAATAATGCATTGTACCTACAACATATTAGTAGACATTTACTATAATAATATTCTGTATATAATAATAATATATAGTTTATATTATATTATATTATATTACATTACATTATATTAAATTACATATATTATTACAAGTTAGTCTGAATAGACCTATTAATTAACTGCATCTATTGATGCCAATTCTTACTGGTCTGACAAGTCAATGAATATAGTCCCTTAAGAATAGGCAATAGAGATATAAAAGGAGAAGAATACTATGGAGCGCACAGTACCTGACAGTAGGCATAAAGATAATTCTTACATCTCTATGGGAAAAGTAATGATACAGACTCCACAGAGATGTGCTTCTAAATTCAGAATTATGACCCTAATTAGGTTAAGAACAAATACACTTCTCTAGCTACAGGATCAATGCCAGTTTACTTTTCCTGGATCTGTCAAACAAGATGTGTCCACTAAACTCTACATCTGAGGATAGAAATGTTAGGCTGAATTTTAAGTTAAAGATTAGGATGAAGTGCAGAAAAGAAGTATCTGGGTTGATTCTTAGACAGGTGTGCTGGTTTTAGCTGGAATAGAGTTAATTTTTTCCATAGTAGCTAGTATGGGACAATGTTTTGAGTTTGTGCTGGAAAGAGTGTTGATAACACAGGGATGTTTTTGTTATTGCTGAGCAGTGCTTACACAGAGTCAAGGCCTTTTCTGCTTCTCACATCCCCCCACCAGCTATCATGCTCTTCTTATTACAACTATTTTCATGAGCATTCTCTGAATTTTTTTAATGATCAAGAATCTCTTTTTTTAATATCTTTTATCTGAAAGTAGCTGTAAACTTTGAAGTAACAAGAAAATACTCATAATGAAGAAAGCCTTCTCTCTTCCTAAAACGTAGAAAAGGAACGCTACCTGTCTGGCTGGTGAGGAAAGTCAAAAAAAACTGAAAACTCTACTCATAGCTGGGATGAAATCTGATTTGCAGCTCTGGAAGTGGTTAGGACTAGAATAGAAGTAAGCAGATTACTTACATAGACGTTTGTTGAGGTGCACAACTCAAAGAATTTAAGACTGCTTTGATAATATACAAATACTACATCTTCCTCGAATACTTCTTCCACCATAGGAGGATTATTTATAGACACAAACACCTCTGAAGTCTGAAGCTTTTGAATTCATTCATTTAAAACCTTGTACTGAAAATCTTTGGTCTGAATAGAAAAGAAAGATATTCAGCAATAAGGAAAAGAAATGTCGCAGGGATATATACTTGAATGCCTAAGTAAATTAATAGTAAAAATATATAGCTATTTGTTTGAAAATATCCCTAAAGGAAAGCTGAAAGAAATAATTCTAAGCCTTCTTAAACAACAGAGTTTGAATGATGTCTTATTTATAGACCATATACAAGGGTAGAAGAGATAAACTGTGTGTATGTTATCCCATTGAAACTGTAAGAAAAAGCTCTGAGACTAAAGAAGTATCTACAGAAAACAAAGACATGCAATCACTAAAAAAAACGATGGGAAATTATGCAAATTAAAATGCTAGAATTATATAAAACAATAATTTTATTCATGAGCTTATTTACTGACTATTTTCCAATTTTAGTTCAATTTAAGAGCACCAACCTACACAAAGGAATAAAAATATATGTCCAGATTTCCCTTTCAGTTCTATGTCCTTGATGTAGTAAACAGAAAGCCTGTCATACAAATGTTACTTATCACTTGCGATACTGCTAATTTTTTCTCCACATAAGTTATATTAATATCATACTGCAGAAGTAAGATTCATTCTCAGAGTGCAATCATCTGAAAACTCTAGTAACAAGAATGGCGTTACTGCAAATAATTAAGATCTAGTTTTTTAACAAATACATTAAGAAAACAAAAAAAAAGCTCTACCATAGTATAAATATGCTCTAAACAGCTACAAATTAAATATCTATCACTTAGAGAACAAATGCCTTTGTAATGTAGTCTATATCCCATATAAAATGCAGAATGTACAATTGATGGTGCTTTGGTTTCCAGGAATGGCTATACACATTGACAAGTACAGCATTCTATATGGAAATTTATTAGAAATGGGAATCTAATATCTAATATCTAAGGTTATCCTTGGGAAAAAAAAAGTAATTGCAGTTAGAACAAAACGTTATGTGTTTTTTACCAACAGAAATAGTATGAAATGAAAAAGAAAAGTTTAGACGCTTGTGAAAAATGAATCTACTTCTATCAGATGCTGTACACACACAGGTAACAGGAAGTTCTTCAAAGACTTTATAGGCAGACTAAGTAAGATTTAGGAAGAAAACTGTTATCAATTCCAATTAGTTTAGCTACAGGACAAGATGCACAAAATTTTTTCATGCATATTCATAGACCATGTATGGTCATAGTAGAAAAACAATATAAGGTACCAATGTCTTAAAAGTTACTCAGTGACTTGAGCAAAAGACTCTTTGGCATAGAAAGCATATAGCCTACTAGTGCACATTTGAGTTACACAGGGTGCTGCAGAAGAGAGAGGAGCTTGATTTTCCCTACTACAGCTTTATGCTAACTGCGTATTTTGACTAGAGCATGCATGCTTTGAATGTTTTGAGTAAAAAGATATGCTAAACTCCAGAAATGTCACAATTGCTTAACTTAACCTCTGATTCCCATTAAACATACAAATACATGTTTTTGTATTAGTTTAAATGTTTAATTCTAAATAACTTTTTATTCTGCTAGCAAAGACAGAAACTCTCCTTTAGACACATTTGGAACAACTCACTTCAAACATAATAATGTTTTGGCTCGTTATGCACCATCACAATAGGAGATATCACAAGCCATTTCTTGCGTTCATAGTCAAATTCTAAATTATGCTTATTGTCCATGTCCACATTGTTCAGATTTTTCCTAGTCATGCAGTACAGCTATGGTTTTAGAGAGAATCCTCCCACTATTATCATTTTATGCTGAACCAGGTTTTCAGAATGAATAACATAAAGACATATACCTTAGTCAAGTTAAAACATGGTTTTTTTGAAAGCATCATTTTAAATACTATTTTCTTTCTACACATATTTCAATATAATTGATTATTGAATATTTAGCTTACCTTTCTCTACTTTGTACAGAAATCATAATACTTGAGAATATATACAATAGCTGTTTTTATACTTTGCAATACTATTCAGTGAATGCAAATTTTATGAAAGAGGTGAATCATCACTATAGGAGTTGTGTGATTAAAGTAGAAACTGTCACTGAAATGATGCTAGTGAAATTACCTGTCATCCTCTGGAAGAAAGTCTAAGATAGATAGCACACAAGTTACTTTTTGATGACAGAAATGGCAATACTTTGACCATGAGAAATTCATTGTTCATGGAACTGTTGAAAAGAAAAGGCAAGAGGAAAATACTAATGACATTATTCACCTATCATGCCTATTCCAGGTCAGTCAGGTCAATATCTTATGCTGTCTTTTTCAAGGCTTTCATAGAGAAAACAGAGCGAAAGCATAAAGAAAAATTTCATCAGTCTTGTAAAATTTAAGCGGAACGTGTCATGTTCTAAAAACTCCACATTCAACTGCAATAACATACATTATTATAAGTGTGAAAAATACATCTCCGGCCTCAATGGAATCCACATTCCACAATTGACATCGCACACCAAACTTAGGAGAGATGCTGTCTCTCCAAAGATATACAATTTAAAATAAAAGAGAATACACCATCAATAAAGTTTTGTGTTTCCTTGAATTTTTTTTTCCTTTTTTTCACTTTCAACTATAATCACAGTAGCTTTGATGCTGTTCTAACATGCACAAACATGGAACTCTTCTGAAGGTATTGCGTACCACTTAGGATTGCTAAAATACAACGTTTCCTCCCTATTTGCCCATTTTTGTCCATATTTGCCATATTTGGGCCCAAACACCATATTTCTGACCCAATTCTAGCCTAACTCAGAACACTTCTTCCAGCAAGAGAAGATGGAAAAACATGCAAATATACAATTTCTTACAATGGAGTCAAGGTCCTCTGATAGTTGTAGATTCTGACTCTTTACAACTAAAGATTCCTTAGCTTCCTAGGCAGCTGCCTAACTGAAAACATCCATCTCAAACAGATTCAGGAGAACCAGATTCAAGTCTAATCAGAACCAAACAGAATGTGGATCTGTACTAAAGTTCCCCTATCAAATTCTAGTCTCACATCTCTGTCTTAAAAAACATTTGGAAAGATCTTAGCTCAGTACGAGCTAGACATTTTAGACATTTTCTAAACTTTGGCAGGACAGAAAAATTGTTTCATACTAGTTCAAATATGAAAAAAATATTAAAAAAAAAAAAAGGAAGACTGAGAAGATTGCACGGTCTGGCAAATCTGCCTTTTTGAGAGTTGAAACAGAAATAGCAATTGTTCAGTGTCCTTTTTTCTCATTCATTCAGTGATATGGATCTAGCACAACCGAAGAGAGAATGTTATCACTTTTGTCAAGGTTTCAGAACAAAATGAATCAATCAAACATCCCTCAGTTGCACTTTAGACCTTCCTGCCAAGATATCACCAGTGTTTGGTGAATTCACACCGCTCTGCATAACTGGTCTACCTCTTTTTCAATAACAGGTAAAAGTCTGAAAAGAAATTGTTATGGACTACAGAGAAACAAACATACTTGTCATACAGTAGCAACAATCTGCCAAGCATTTGCTTATTATACACAGGAAAAAAAAAACACATTCCAATTGTTTTTTTAAATCATGCTAAGTGAATGAAACTCCAAATGGAAAGAATAATGCCCCATTCAAATAACAAGTAATGATTGTATTCAAGGAAAAGGAAAATGTTCTGCTTCTGATATATTCTTTGTGATTTGACTACACCATGACTGGGGTTGTCCCAGATGAGGGGAGTATGCTAAGAAATTATCAACATATGCACCATATGTACCATATGCTGCCTTTACTCTTCCACTTTTCTTTAGACACCGACTCAAAGACAGGATATTGGACTAGATGAAAGTCCAGTCTGACACAGTATTGCAATTTTTACAGTCATTTGTTTTTGTTTTCAATTTATAAGCATGAAATATGTTTTCTTTTTAAATCACTAGACTGGATGAAATACCATTTTGAAGATTTAAAAACATTTTTATTTTATACTTTCTGTTGCACTAATAATTGAGACACGGATTTTCAATCTATTTTAAATGTGTTGACCTTTATACATTCATCTTGCAGTAGAGGATCAGATATTTAAGATTCAAATGTGAATTGCATATAAACATAGAACTTTTCTATTGGCTTTAGTTCTCCTTCCCCTTCACCAGCAGTACATACATGTCAGAATTTTCCCAACAGTTTTTCAAACTCACTTGATTGTTTTCACTCCCATGCGACTTTTTTTCTTATGCTGGCAGCAATATTTATGTGGGTGTGCAATGAATCAGATTCTAGAAACTATTCCAGATTAAAATTGATGATTTTAACTGGTTTATTTTTGACAAATGTCATCTTCCCTATGTGGTTCACTGAATGATGGAAGAAAACCCTTGTGCTGTCACAGGAGCTGCCCAAGTCCCACAATGACAGGGCACAAGTGGTGGAGGCTTCTTTTAGCACAAGTGTTGGAATACACTGACTTGAAATGTACTCAAAACTATGGCCTCAGTCACTTTTGGATACTCTTTACAAGCAGGCCACACATCTATAAGGCCTCATGGATATCAGTTTAATAACTAATGTTCTAGGTCAAGACATCCCCATGGAAAAAACAAAGACTGATTAATACTGTATCAAACTACTGATTTTGTGTGATGTTCAAAAATTATCACTGAACTTTTTTGCTCTGATATACAGACAAGTTTGATCTCTGTGTTTTGACTATCCTCATCATGTTGAAAGTATTGTGAATGTTCTAGTTAGAAAACAGGTTCTAAGAACATCTTTTGCAGAATTGTTATTATTCACATTTGCCTGCAATTTCTTGATATGTATTAGAACCAATGCTGACAGTAGTAAAACTAGGTTTATATTACAGAATACAGGGTGATATCTATCACAGGCAACGTTACAAAACTGACAGACATATGACCTTTCATTAACTGAGCCAGATGTAGTTCTCCTGGGTATTATTTTAGTATATGGAAATTATAATTGTCCCACAGACTTAAAAGAACCTGGATTACACAATTCAGAGAAAGTTGAATGCTAATATTCCAAGCATTCAAAATTCCTTACATCTAGTGGAAATCTTTGCAAAGTACTCCATGTTGTGAATCAGCCCTAGGTTTGAAAAGTATTTAAAAATTATTTTTAGAAACTTATTTCAAATATATCACAGAGTAATAATAGAAATTAGGTGAAATAAAGTATATAAATAAAGTATATATGCCATACTTATTTTCCAAAACCGGGGAGGTCGCAGGGAGCAAAACCCCTCTCCTGCCACCAGAACCACCCCCCCCCCCCACATCAAACCATGACAGACACATACATGTACTCTTCTAGGCTTACTGGAAAAAAAGGACAGCGTATCAATTCTACTAAAACCTACTGAATTGCCAAGAAATTATTAAAACGCATTATACAGGAAAAAGATTCCTGTATATACCATAATTATAAAATATGTTGTTATACGGTTACAGTTTCACATCTTTTAAAAAAGTATATTTTAACTATTGAATATTTATAATTAAATATCTAACCTAATCAAAACTGACAGTATTTTCAAACATATAACCCATGCCTCACATAATCCTAGAAATAATGTTTCTTGGTAATAAATCCTCAGATAACATACTGTTAGCACACACAAAACTAGAAGAAATAGGCATAATCAGAAGCAAGGAGGCTACTAGGCAAAGACAAGTAAATTAAAGAGCAGGGAATTTCAGGAAAGAGGGAGCACCGAAGTAAAATTCACCTTATCTAACTTGAACACACATAGAACCCCAGTTTTGTTGAATTGCAAGGCTTTGTAAATTAAGGGATTTTTGTGCTGTTTTTTTTTAAGAATAATCTATAACTATTTGAAAGCAATAAAACCATGGTAACAGTGAAGGTACTTTGGAGATGCATTCATTCAAACATGCTAATAAACAAAGGTTACCTTTTCAATTTGATTTTGTGATGCAATAGTCTTATAGTTATCCTGTCCTGTGCGGTTCTTAAACACTAAAATTCTGTCAAAGATGCCCTCAATAATTTTCTACAGACAGCTGGAAATCACAGGCTTGGTTTTCTTTTGCTTGATCCCACTATGGACAACCAGGCCATTCACTGTCCAAAAGATGTTCTTCATTAATGACAGATGGTCTGAAAGAAAGCAGAAAAAAAGTAAAGTCAATATTTGGCTTCAAAATTAAAAACGGACACATCATGCTCCCCTTTCCCTATTACCTCAAAAATATACACTGGCCTGTCTCCACTTAGATGCTGGTATTTTCTGAAATACTACCACTAGCTTCCTACTAACCGTGACATAAGCTGTAGCAAGCTGTCTGCAGTGATAGCCTGCATAAATCATCATTCCTGAAGGGAACAGATGTTCAGGGTATGAAAGAGTAATACCACAATTTAGTCATAATTAAAATTCACCTTAGCATGCCTCTATCAGTGAGCAGAGAGGAACATTTCACTTCTCACCTACAAAATGAAATGCCTCTCATTTCTTCTGCTTCAGGAAAATTAAGCCTGAACCTTTTGTACATTGTTTGATTTCCATATCTGACACTGCATCATATAAATGACATTTTTATTTCACTTCAACTGTTAGGTTTTTTCTTTTTCCAAGCATAGAAAATGACCTCTAAACGGTGTACTGCCTCTGCACAAAATGCACTTACAATTAAATCTTCAAAGGAGATTGTTGTACATTGTATACAGAAATATAATCAGTAGCTATCTAGATATAGATCAAAACTGTGCCAATAAATATACTCATTGTACTGATAATACAGTCTGAGCTGCATATATTTAAAAACGTATGGCTGAAGGCCTTTAAAAAATATTTAGTAATCTAAGATCACGAAAATCAGTGGGAGTTAGAGGATTAACTCAGTGAAAAATTTGATCCTTAGCCTTGTAACTGCCATTAATGTTAATGGAATGTGCCTATACACATAATTTTGAAAATGTAAGCCTCATACTGCTATTATTACAGTTGGATTATGTTAGATGCATGACAGTTCTTTCGAAAAATTGGTTTCAATTCACAAATCTTTATATCATGAGGCTACTTTATTATGAAATATAAAGCATGTGTTGATTATGTTAATAAATATGTCTATAAACCCACTAAAGTGTAAATGGCTGAGCTTTTCATAGCAATTTAAAGTTCTAAGACAAAAGACAATTAATCTTCTCATCAACATTGATATTAGCAATCAATTTGAAAAAAAAAACAACTCTCATTGAACCATGCTTTAGTTTCCCAACTAATTATCTTTAGTGACTGTGAACCTATGGAACTTCACACTGGATTCTGAAGTTCATGGATTAGATCCTCAGTGAATGTAAATCAGCTAACCTTATTGAATCCAGTACAGCAACAGTAATTCACCAGGACTGAGAAAGTGAATTTATAAATCTACTAATCTAGTAGGGGTCATTTTGTAAACAAAGTTACTTCTTGTGCTGGCTTTACATGGCAGGGTTTTGGTAGAGGTGATGGCTACAGGGATGGGCCCTGTAAGGAGCCTCTAGAAGCTTTCCCGACTCCCAGTTGGACCTGCCTCTGGCGAGGGCACAGCTGAGCAGTGCCTCTGTGAACAACATATTCAAGAAGGCACAAAGAAACTTGCGCCACGTGGGACCTGCCGTGAAGAGAGGGTGAAGCCGTGGGCAGCTGCCTGCGCTGGCCTGCCCACCCACCCCCCTCCTCACCCAGCAGGGCAGGGTGGCCTTGCACAGCTGCAGCGGAGAGAGAAGTGGGCAGTGACAAAAACAACTCTGCAGACACCACGGTCAGCGAAGGAGGAGAGGGAGGAGGTGCGCTGGAGCTGAGGTTGCCCCGCAGCCCCTGGTGAGATGGCAGGCTGTCCCCCTGCAGCCCGTGGAGCAGTCCATGCTGGAGTCAGTGGCTGTGCCTGAAGAAGGGTGTGACTCCATGGGAAGACGGCGCTGGAGCTGGAGATTAAAGGTGGGACAGTCTGTGAAGACCTGCAGCCGTGGAGGACCCCACCCCGGAGCAGGTGTCTGCACCTGAGGAAGCTTTGACTCTGTGGGAAGCCCACACTGGGGGAGCCCGTTGGTGAAGGACTTTACTCCATGAGAGGGACTCACATCAGAAAAGTTCATGGAGAACTGTCTTCCATGGGAAGGGACCCCACACTGGAGCAGGGGAAGAGTGTGAGGGGTCCTCCCCCTGAAGAGCAAGAAGTGGTAGAAACAGTGTGTGAATAACTGACTGCAACCCCCGTTCCCTGTCCCCCTGTGCTTCTGAGGGGAGTGGGTAGAGCCAGGAAGAAGGGAGAGGTGGAGGGAAGGTGTTTTTAAGATATGGCTTTGTTGCTCACTATCCTCTCTGATGTGATTAGTAATTAATTAAATGGCTTTTTTTCACCAAGCCAAATCTGTTTTGCCCATGACCATAATTGGTGAGAGATCCCACCCTGTTCTTATCTTGACCCTCTGGCCTCTTCTCCTCTCCATCCCACCAGGGAAGGAGGAGTAAGCAAGCAGCTGCATGGTGCTTAGTTGCCAGCTGGGCTGAACTATGACATTTCTCAACAAGTAAGTGAATTTTAAATTTATATTTGAAAAATTGTGGTTTGTTTTATTCCACAAGGATGCATCTACATTAGTGTTCTAGTTCAAACAAAGACTACAATTTTTAAGTGAGGAACCTACAGCTTCCACTTAACGAACTTTGATTCGTATCACAGAGCAGTTTCAAAGCATGCAAACTGATACCCTTTGGATGAAACTAAACCAGTTTGCACTCCAGAGGTATACCTAAAGCCTTTCCGTAAGTCCACTGCGCAGACTAGAGCTAGCCCAGAATAAAATCTCTTGAAATGTTTATAGTGGGGACATTAAGTTCCTTTGTACTAACTGCTTCATTCCACGGATCTGTTTCTCTGGTGCTGTACAACTTAACACAGATGTAGCTTCATTTTCCTGCTCCTTTCTCCAGAGCTCTTTCTGTTACTTGTAGAATTTATGAATTTTGCCTTATCTTTACTTTTGAAACAGCACAAATGTGCACTTGCATTGTTAGGAAGGTATTCTGTGATTGCTGTGAAAACAAATTGGCCAATGCACTTAGTATGAACTTGTTAGAAATCTGCTGTCTAAACATTCCCATTGCCACTGATCAGGTTCCAGCATAAAGGATTTTGCTAATGCCAGTTGTACTGAGTAGACTCTTAGGCTAAAAATAGCTTTTTACCTAGTATATTTAAAACTAGAATGCCAAGTACGACACAGACGGGTGAACAGCATTAGTTCTTAACCTGCCACAGCTAAAAGCGGCAATGTTAGACTGGGAAATGCAGGGAGACTTCACTGAATATCATTAACAATTCTGTGTGTTTCACAGTCCTTATTAATAAACAACTGGGAAATGTTTATTATCATTGGCTTACTTTTCATTTAGAAAGCAGGAAAGATTTACTAAATCCGTTTTAGAAGTGAGACCCCTGAAAAGTTGTATAGGATCTCACAGAAGTCCTTGAAATAATATCCTCTCTAGAAGGACACGCTCAAATATCAACCACTTATCCATACAGAAAATTCACTTTTTACTTCATGAACAGCAACATTTTATGATGACATTTTTCTTATGGACATTACTTTTTTATATTAATAACTCCCATTTATGTGAAAAGATTACTTTGGTCAACTGTGTAAGGCACTCCGTCCACTCAGCATGAAAATGGCCTGACTGCCTCTTGCTCCCTCCACCAATACAGGTTCAAAGTTGCATGAGACTGTAGTAATGAGGAAGATGCATCTCAGAATTCATATGAACAGCATATCTTGAATCACACCTTCACGTGACTTACCCATGAATTCCACTTCTGATCACAAGAAAACGCTGACCTTGTAATAAAGAGGCAGTTGCAAGACCGGTTTAACTACTGGTCGAAAAACATCTCTACTAACATTGGAAAAAAGATTTTACAATCTCAGTTAAGTATCATCACCAGTTAGTAAAAAGATAGACTGACTGTCATCTGGAAATTTTTGAAAATAGTATGTTTTCAGAGAAGTTGTAGAAAGTCGTTCGGCCTTCGAAGAAGGGGCTCTAACATGCATTGACAAATTTAGTCTACGTCTGTGCCATGGTTTGGTTTGGTAGAGTGTTCATTTATATAGTTACTGGACATATATTATGTGCTATTTCCCACATAAGCAAGTTTTACAAGTTGGCTGTTGCACAATAGCAAAAGGAGGTTTTTCAGTTTAGGTATGCTGCACTATGTAAGTGTAGTTTGGTTTCCTCCTGAGCAGGGCGGTACTTGGAAAAGAAGTGGCAGCTGATTTAGATTATAACGAAAGATGACATAAGCGAAACTTAGAGATCACTTGACATTGAATGCTAAGAGCAAGTAGATGCCTACAGATGAATTTAGGAAGATTATAGCCACCTAAACAAAAGATTGTGATAAAGAAAAATTTTGTCCATCCTTTAAGGTTACATCTACGGTACCACTTAAGGCTGGGTGGAGAATTGCTCTGAAGGTCAAGGTTGTCTGTATTCTATAGCATAAGCCTGCAAGGAAGCTTCGAGCACAATAGGAATCTGCATGGCCAAAAATGCTAAGCATGACCATTTGTTCCCAGCCTTGACTGAACAAGATGTCAATTAGGTTGTTATGCGCATGCAGGGCAGCCGCTACATGGTACTGAATATACTTCTGCCACTTCAGAGCAACGTAGACATAAAATTGGGCACTTGAGTGTCTTTGTGCTCACTTGTTTTCAACATCAAATTACTCTAGCCGCCTGAAATTGTCTGTACATTGATGCTGCTGTGCATCCTTGAGCCACCATGATTCTATCTAATTTGAGAATTTTGACAGCTACTAATCTTTTGGGGCTCACAAACCAGGAATTTCCAAAGCAAAGTTCCCTCATTGAGGGGATTCTTCAGATATACTGAATGCAGAGACAAACACTGCTAGCACTGAGTTTATCACAAACCAAAACAGACCTGAGCATTTAAATCAAAAAGCAACCTGAAGAATAGTGGTAAAGTCTCATTTATAGAAGTGGGCAAGTGTTTATATTTCCTGGGTAGAGGGAGGTCAGATTCTATAATCTTCTCAGTCTGACAGACTCAGTTCCCTATTTCACAATTGCCAGGAGAGTGCTGGTAATCTCCAGCATGCAGGCTGGGCTGAGATCTCTCTCACGTTGCTATTGGACTGTGCAGCAATAATGCAAAATTCCTGGGGGAAGAAAGAAAGCATAGCCACGGGAATCTGACTTGACAGACCATTGATAATAAAAGCACTTATCTGGAACTAGGGTAAGGATTTTATAATCCCAGTCTTCAGGATTTCTTAGCATCTGTTGTGAATGCTGCTTCTCTTCAACCTACCCTGTGCTGTAACTGAAAATTTTGTTACGCACAACAGAAGTGATTTGACGGGAGACTGGAAGGAAGTTTCTAACCCTGCTAAAAATATCTTGAGGTCTTTACGTGTTTAGGATACTTGACAGAGCAAATACAGACAACAGAACACAGAAGATGATTGTCAAGGTTTGTAGGGAAGATATACTCTATTAAACTAATAACTGCAATAATTAAAAACAGACAAGCTGTTTGACATATAAGTCCTTCTTGCATTGCTTAAATACTTAGATCATCTACAAGGACCTACTACTATTACTACAACACAACAAGTGAATTTCATTCACCTTTGGAGTTGGGAATAAAATGCAGCATCATTATGTAAAAGGAGAGGTTGAGGGATCTTGGAGAGAAGGCAGGTGAGAGAAGGTCTAACCACAGTCTTCAACTATTTAAAAAACACCTGTAGGAAAGACAGAGACTTCTCAAAGGGGCACAGTAATAAAACATGAGGAAACAGTCACAGCTGCAGCATGGGAAAATTCAACTAAATATAAGGAAAAAAATTTGACAATAACTAAGCAGTGGAATGGCTTGCCCGGAGAGGCTGGGGAATTTCCATCTTCAGAAATTTTAAAAACTTGGCTGGATAATGCCCCAAGCAACCTATCCTAGCTTTGAAGTTAGCCTTATTTGAGGAGATTGGACTAGATGATCTGCAGAGGTCCCTTTTAAGGCAAATTATTCTGTGATTCTCAATAATCTGCCTGTGTAGCAGATAGTTGTTCAAGCAACTGCCAATGATAACATCCCTTAATTTCTGAACTTGACACTGCAAATTTACGCATCTTAACCTAGTTTTTGATAGACATCATTTACTTAAATATTTATGCCAGAATTTACCATAATTTTCAAATATTAAATGATACGCTTGGTATTATGCTTAATGTTAGCTGTTGAAATTATTTAAACAAGATCAGCAACACTAGTCAATAATTAGGTACAAAAAGTGAAGATTAACTCAGCAAATTGACATTACATTGAGAACTGTGGATAAGCAGAACATATTACCTAAATGAAAGAAAGCCCCCAAAACACACAGTAACACTGCTACTGATAGTTAGAGTGGCTGTAAATCTTTAATCATCTCAAGATAGCAGAATTACGGTTCAAATTCATATGCCAAGGAATACCTTCCTCCAGCAAAAGAATTCTTAATGACGCGATGACATAGAGGTTCACCCTTAAGAATGAAGAATGTCACTTGCAGAATAACAAACATAGACTCACAGAGCACTAAAATTTTCATTTGACATTCCCTATCTAAGTACTGACTATACCGTTCATGATCTGAGCCCAGGTTTGTATGTTACATGCATTTCCTGTTACACTGAACTTATTTCAAAAATCAGTTTCCTTATTCTCCCAACACCTATCCCTTTCATTCACAATTGCTTTATACTGTCATTGTTGAAACAACATTTACAGAGTTGTAAGAAACTGTCTTCAAATTGTAATAACAAGTAATAAACTTATAGGTTTAAAGAGACTGGCTTATGATATTACAAATATCTTTATATTGTATGCTATGTATTGTATTATGCTTATGCACTCAGACATACCTTGCTTTAACTTCTTTCCCTTTCCTCACCTTGACAGAAACAAATAACAACCAATGCCTCAGACAACCTTCATAACCTCATGAATTCAAAACTTATTGTCTGAAAAAAATTCATCTATTAAAAATAAGACATAATTTTCTGTTTCCACTTTTTAAGATTCTGAAAATTGAGCGGTACATTTTAAATGGCACAGAACAGTAACAGAGATATGAATGTGAAATATATCTTATATGTTAATACAATTGTTAATATAATACATATGAAACTCCCTGATATATATTCATGACATAGGAAGACAGGCCCAAGTTTAAACACTCTAGTAGTAAAAACACATAATGTGGCATTCAATTATGTCATCTGTTCAAATTACAGATGCCTCTGTAATTGGGAAACGTATTATGCCCCGGTCACATTCCTGTGTTTAACTAAGTTTACAGTCACTCCCTTTTCTTTAAATACTTGAGAGTTTTTTGTTTCTGCATGTTCTGAAGTGTCATCATTTATTGCCACAGGCACAATGGCCATATTTAACTAATAATGACAGGAGTTGTCATTAGACTTTAAACTCAGTAACACTAGTCTGACATATTATTTGAAGTATGTCTTAATTCTAAATTTGATTAAAATTACAAACATCCCATCTTCTCTGCCAAACAACATATTTCATCCCCTTGCCCTGAACTTTTCTATGAACTCTTCAGGAAAATAGGTCTTGGTATTAGTGTCCATTTAAACTAAAGAAGGCCCCCAGCTTGTGAAAAGACTTCTATATGCTTTTCACAAAATACAAATAAGAATTTAGGTTCATCAATGAATGATCAATGTTTTTCACTATGTTTTGTGTGATAGGAATCTGAAATCTAGAATTTACTTTGCAAAAATCATGTTTCCTTTTAAAAAATGAAGTTACATTTTACTTTGGGAAATAATTGAAAATGTGTAAATAATTAGCAATTAAAACTGCTAACATGAGTCTAACAAAACAGGGAATAAACACTAAACATTAAGAAAACATTCCTATGATTATACTTGAGCACTCCAGAAGCAATGAAAATTATTTCAAGAAATCAAAAATTTGGTGTTGGTACAGTTTGAAAGAAATTATTAACATTTGTTCATGTCATTTCATGTGAATTCTTCCCTCATTTTCACTCAACTAAACCTGAAATTATTTGGGGAATTAAACAGGTGTAAACGCCAAACAATAAATAAGATAAGGCCTGAAGAGGCTGCAGCAATAACGCAGTATGATAAAAACATATAGAGACTGGGTGAAAGGTTAAGACTCTGACTTTTTGCTCTAAGCCCAAACTTTAGTTGATAGGTTGATAGTTTACAGTGCAAACAACTTTCTTCCATTTGGCAGAGAGAAGAGAGAGAACGTCTTTTTAGTCACCAGTGCTCTATATTTATCTTTCCCATTCCTCTCAATTTTTTCTCTTGAACTTATATTCCCTGGATCTAGAATGATAATGGTTGGGAGACCGTCTTGTTCTAGATTGGGATGAATTTCTCCATTCCGCACAGCTGACAATCAATTTTGGTTTGGGTTTTTTTAATATCAGGAGTCAGAGATGTAATTATAAATTATACTAAAGAGATTCTTACTGCAATCTACAGAGTAGTGGGGATACAGATTTCAATGGTTTTTATTTCTTGAAGAATTTTTCATTTCAACACTGCTGCAAATGAAACTAAGACAAAGTTCTACAGGGTGAGATCCTTATCAGTTTTTATGTGAAAGGTATGGACAAAACTTTCTTACAACTCCTGGTTCTTTGTCTCAAAATTTACCCTGGATTTGTCTTCCAATATACTGTTGGGGAGGTGTTAGGATGAGTTCAAGTATTTAGTAAACAGAGCTGTACTTTTCACATTTAATTTACATTGTTTTGGCTATACATTATTGTTTCCATGCTCTTTTATTCAAGGTACAATTTTAAGCCATATTTGGAAAGTATTTTTCCAATCTAGAAAATAGCATTATTCTTTTTCTTTATTAAAGAATTGCTGACTTCTTTACCATGATTATGTTTTCACTGCTTTAGATATCATAAACATATACAGAAAGATACCATGTCATATGCAGACATTTTATAGCCTGAGGATCTAATGCAGAATTCTATGAAGGAAGCTGTATTTCTCCCTTTAAATTCCAGTGGATTCTGGGTAAGGCATCCAGAGTCTGCGTCCCCCCAAAACACAGTACTAACACCTAACTAACACAGGATCATCTTATTCTTTGCAGCCCTAAATGAAAGTACAATATGAAACACAGTTGTTCAAGAGAAACTGTAATAAAAGAGTAATAAATACAGCATTATATATATATAGAATGTAGTAGATACTATCATTTCATAAAATCAGCTTTCCTTAACAAAAAAGTGAAGACTATATATAGTTTAGTCATCTTTGTTTAGCAGGATATTATAATGGGTATTTACTGGTTATCTAAACAATCCCTTTTGTATACTCAATCTTATGCGTAAGTATATTTTGAATTACAGCTTTTTAATTGTAAAAAAGAAATATCAGACAAACTATTCTGGAAAAAATAGTCCCTCTGATGATTTTTCTACTCTGACCAATTTGCCTTACTTGGTCTTATTTATATATATTTGTATGTGTGTCTGTGTGTGTAAACATATTATCACTTTCGACTAGCAGTTTACAACTTGTAGTTAAGTCATCATCTCTCACTCCATAAAGCCTATTGGCTGCCCCCAGAAACCAAGCATCCAGCCAATCAATCCATCATGGTGGAAAACCGTCTTTACAAACCAGTAACATCATCAAGCTAAAGTATACCACAAAGGTTTCTCAGATTGCTTTAACAAACTACCAAAGTTAACAGACAAGAGAGTGAAGCCTAAGACCAGGAAAGAATTTAAAACCTGACAACATACCTTTGCTACAGTTATTGTGCCATCAATAAGACTCCATATATGTTGTCTGGAAAAATATATTTATCAAAATCTGCTGTGGAAACTCTTGAGGGAACAGTATATGTACCTTTGCTTCTGGTGCCAAAAGAAGTAGTGGAGTTTGCTAAGTGAGAAACCTAGAGGAAAAGACACAGCATATTAAAAGTGGCATCTTGCCACTAGACTCCTGTATAAAAAACACGACTTCAATGCTATTGAGTGACTAGAAGGGAGACTTCAATATTGTGAAGGGTTCCAAAATAGCTCAGAAATGGGCATATTTCAGATTTCAAAAAGGTACTCACAACAGGAAAGGGCTGTAAATATCTGAAATAATAATTTGGATCTAATTTTCCATAGTAAAACAATAAAATTAATTTTCTGTGAGAAACCCTTTAAACAAAATATAATCTAGGTTTTACTGGCATCCTTCTCAAAGACCGGGTTTTTGTCATTCTAACTTTCAGGATATGATCAAGCTATTTTCTAAGTTCTCAATTCTATTTTGATATATGATGATTCAAGAGGAAACTTCTATAGCTTACAACAAACTTCTGTTGTATATCTTGAGATCTTCAACCTATGTTATAACACGGATAAACTCATAATATACGATAAGATATGTATTTCTGCATATTTTATCCATATTTTTATAGCATATTCATTTTTCAGATCAAAATTCCAGTACAAATGCACTGAAATAATAACATATAATACAGTAATTACAGAAAAAATGAAATAAAATGTATTAACTTTAAGTTCATAGAGGAGATGCATTTTTTCTGAAAAATAAAATGTGACATCTGTAATTTTTATGTGTTGATAAGAAAAAGCCCTACATTATTTAGGATGCTGCTTGGAATTGAAACATTTCCAAATCAGTCAATAGTTACAATGGTAAGAATCCATCATTTCACTGACACTTACTCCTTGTAGAAAAGACGTTCTATTTTAAACGTATTAACACACATTCTTGTCAATTGGAACCTGTCTTGGTAAATTATTTCATTTTGTGGCTCACATGATCTCTAAATGTTATAAAGCAAAAAAATCTTAATCTCTTCATTTAAATACAGACCTGAAATGCAGCATTAAGAAGACTAACCATGGATTACTTTTTCTAGTGGCCTCCTTGTCACAGTGCATTAATAAAAGACACAAAATCTTATTCATTAGTTTTAGCTTTAGCACACAGTACTGGAAACATACATCCTACAAATATAACTCTAAATGAAAGAGTACAGACATTTTGGCTAGGTGGTAGTATAAAAGTGAACATTTATGTATGTATTGTTTCCATATCTAGTGTTCTTTTACTATAGTGATCCACAGAATGAGAGCTGGAAGTAGGTCATAAATAACACTCTGTACTCGGGTAATAAGATGAATTAATCAGATGAAGCACCTATGTGATCAATGAAGTTGACCGTGCTCCGTGCAAGGAATCCTTGTCAGTATGACTTACAACAATTATGTGAAGATGGCATATCAACAACAGCATTTCGGCCAAAATGCTGTCCTTAGGAAATGATTCAGTTCAAGATCATCACGGCTAAATTAGGTGTCTGCTTTTAAATTACCCGTATGTGAGCTAGACATCTTAGTTCCCCTTATAGTCAGTGGACCTCTAGTAAGTATAGTCATATATCTGTATAAATGCTTAGCTTCACTACTCTGAAGGCTCCTGCAGAAGTCACTGACGTTACTCTCAGCAGTACAGTGAAGTAGACCTGGACGTAATTGGTTTTAAATTGAAGTCTAAGTCCACAATTTATTGATCAGCCAAAACTCTTTTGTCTCCAACTTAGTAACTCTGAAGCAAGATCAAGGTAAATGGCAAACACAGAAACTGAAAATTACTGAATGGAAGATGAAGTTTAGAAGAAGCAATGTTTTCCACAATAGCATGATTGATAAAATGCACTAACTTTTTATGAAGTAGTGACAGCTAATTGATTATTTTATTGGGCAAGGTTGCTAATGTCATTGGAATTAAATTCAATAGAAAGAAACTAGTATCAGTTTAAGAAATTGGTAACTAATGAATAAAAAATGAAGCAGTACACTGGAGACATTATGTTTTAATCCATATTCACTTAATCCAAAACTCAATTTAAATTTTAATATTTCAGAAAAATTAGA
Organism: Tauraco erythrolophus; assembly: GCF_009769465.1. NCBI lineage: Eukaryota > Metazoa > Chordata > Aves > Musophagiformes > Musophagidae > Tauraco > Tauraco erythrolophus. The sequence goes on from NC_141470.1 coordinate 22,044,029, forward strand.
ATGTGAACAAATCCAAATAAACCAAGACATCAACATCACTGGGAATTACATTTATCCAGGTATTTATACCACTTGAAGTAATGAAAGTATATGCAAGATGATACAATTCTGACAGACTTTGGGATTCATACAGTACTTGAAATATAGATTTCCAGAAAGGTGTTGATCTTGCAAATATTTGTGTGTAACTACACACGTAAAAAGTCCCTCTGAATTGCATGGGATCACTTGTACATATTTGCAGGGTTGGGGCTTTAGAGTATATCACCAACCTTCCATTCCCATGCAAAAAAGATTTGGTTCTGACATTTGACCTTGTCAGCTATGTGTTAAGGACTCAAATGCAGCAATCAGTATGTTTACACTGACAAGTCATACTACTCTACACTGTCTTCCCAGACTTGGGCTAGAGAAAGAAAATATAAAATACATACTGTCTGCCTATATGTCTTTATACATCTCTAAAACCTATCTTCAGTATATTGTAGGTTTTTTAAAATGTGTACATTGTCATTCATGCTATGTATAAACGAAAAAAATACAAGCAAAAAAAAGTACTATGGAATGTTATACAGAGAAATTATTAATGTTTTTAACATAAGTTCTTATTTTTGAGCACATGGAATTCTACACTATTAGCTGTCATTTTCCAGTTCTATTAAACTTGCAAACGGGTGTAAAAAGGCCTATTTTCTGGTATTGGTGGCTTTTCTACTTATAGCAGTGACTTTTTCCTGTTATACTTACCCTCTTAATGGACACACAATATGTTAGTCTGTGCCCAAGCTCACCTACTCTTTCTTTTCTCAAAAGACAAGGCACATCTGCCACCTGCTCTAGTCTGTGTCCCAGCAACAACTGTCGAGCAGCAAAAAGATTGATTATCAGTCAAAAACCATTCAACAACACCAGATTTTGGTAGGTTAAGCTTGCTGATCCAGCAAGGGATGGTGTGAAATTTTCAGTAACGTGTGCCAACATATTGGTGCTAAAAGAACAGCAGTGCATGTCACAGTGAAACACAGCCAAAGATATGCAGACAAAGCACAGAAGTTTTTGTTCTGAACTTGGCTTGCAAGAGGAAAATGAGAGAAAGAAAAAAAGACTCGCTTAACGAATTTGAAAATCTATCGTAATACTCAAGTCATATGCATGGAGAAAGGATAATAAGAGCACCAGTGAAGACTTTGTAACAAATTATAGCAGTAGCCATGTAAAAATACTGCAATAGTAGCATTGTTTAAATGGTTCATACAGAACAAATAGCAGTTTTACCACACGCATTTGGAAGAAAAAAGAGCGATCTGTGCCTTTCACTGAATACATAGGCCATTCATTACAGCCATTCTAGGGAATGCATCACCTGTATCGTACTCAGAAGAATTTTTATATTATCAACAACAGCTTATCATATATAAAATTGATCAAGTAAGACACAGTCTTACTAACATAAGTTTCATTCATTAACACCTCCATGAAAGTTTAATTACTGGACTTACATCATAAAAGCTCTACAGATTAGTATTAGATTTTTATGTGTATAGAGAGAGCTATATAGCTGTCATTTTTTTAGCTAATAGCCAATAATGAGTCCTATATAGATATTATCTTGAAACATATTTGTATTAAGTAATATCAATGTGTAAAATAATTAGCAAAAGATCATTTGAATATTTTGAAATTCAGAATGAAAGATTCAACAGTAAAGTATGTCTCCTAATACACCCCAAGATAACAAATGTTATTTAAAAGCTACGTAGAAAAATAAAACCAAAGGCTTGTCTCTAAAGAAAGTACGTAAGAGAAAAAAATGCCCAAAAGGATACAGAAATGTATATATAAAATGTATTCAACATATATATAAAATATGCACACTAGTTGAATGATTTGGTTTTTGTTTTTCTTCTTTGCGACCCTATATTTTTTAAAACATCGCATATTTTACTACTATGAGATTATACGAATTGGAATTTTTCACATAATGTTAAACAATTTATTTTATTTGCATTTCTCATTGGAATTGTACACTGGAATTGTAGATTTCTACCTACATATACACGATCCTAATAATAATTTTTCTTTTTATAATACAGTAGCTTACGGCAATTAAAAGTTCTTTGTCACAAATGCCAGCTGAATTGATAGTTCACTAAAAAAAACAATATCTTGAATTTGATACTGAACACTACTTAAGCTAATGTTATAAAATGTTACGACAAATTTACTGCAGAAATCTCACAAGGTGTTTCATGATCTTAAAATATGACAGAGAGAAACATTTACATTCACATTTAAACTGCAAAGGATTCAGAAATAGTTTTCCCTCCTTGTGAAAAATAAAACACAATTATCAGTTTGGTAAAAGAATGAGAAGGAAAGAAGAAAAATTTTAATAATGGTCTTACCAAGCAATCTAAAATTAGCAACGCGTAGTAAAGCAGATATTCCATATTGCTGTATTAAACTTCCATAAAATTTTGAACAATGACATTAATGAATGCAATCTTACATTCTGGATTATTTTTGCTAGTGGAATAAACCTAATTAATTATGTCTGTTCGATGTCACTGAAACTAAACAGTAAATTCAATAATCTCTTTACATTTTCACCATTTAACCTCCTGCAGGCTCCCTAATGTCTATTCAGATCTATATTAAATTAAGTACCAATGCTAATGAAGGGCAATAAACGTGGCTGTCAGTAGATTTTTCTTTCATTAAGCACATTATCCTCTTACTGAGCTGTAAATGAGTAAACATTAGTTTTGTTAAACCATGCAAAAAGACAGGATGAAAATCATTTTTAATTGCACCCCTTAAGCCATTTGCTGGGGGTTCTCAGTTTTGGTTTTGGTTTTTTACCTTTTCTTTTTCTGAATGGATATAAAAAGGTCTCTCCAGTTGAAATATAAATGTCGGCATCATGGGGTATGTCTTTAGGTTCTAGTGCTTCAGTGCTGTCTGCCAAGAACACTCATTGTGCAGCCATGTTCAGATTCAGCTTTTCAGAGCACTCCTCCAGCAGCTAAATGAATGCAAGAGGTAAGGAATACTGATTACAAACATTTATTTTATGATCAATATTTTGGCAGAAAAAAATAAATTAGAAATCAAAAATCCACTCACAACTAATTTACCAGTCACAGTAACTGCACCACAAGTCACTTAGTATTTTAGTGACTATTATTAGAAATCATAGGATAAGAAAAACCCATAACCTTAAAAAGATTGGTTTGAAAGGATTGTCCTCTTGCTTTTTAATGTCAAACAAAATTATACATCATGCTGTAACTTATTTCCCTTAGTGTTGATAAGAATTTTTAACAAGTCACACAATTTAGGAATAGCGTGCAAAGGATGAGAAGTCTCACATAAGCTTCTTTTAAAGGAAAAAGGATTTATGTTAGCATTTGAAGTAAAAGCTACAAATAAACTTTATGCATGCAAGAAAACTTCTGTTACAGGTTACTGGCTTAATTAAAGACACAGAAACTTTAGCAAAGATCTTTCTTGTGCCATTTTTGTAAGCTACGACTTTGATTACATTTGGCTGTTGTTTAATAACTTTGGATACTTCACATGCCCTCTGGACATGCCAGAGTTTTGAAACAGAGAGCGCAGTTAATTCTGTTGAAAAAAATCCAGTTTAGGATATTAAAGAAACAATCCAAGATATTTAACTGTTCTATCTTTTTTTTTTTACTTTTTTTTTTAGAACTTTTATAATAATTGTGTGAAAAGACAATCTGAATATATAGTCATTAAAATTCTTCACAGTGTAAGAATTTAGTTCACAGCACCTAAGTTATAAATGTAGAAAACACAGAGAAATTGGACTGTTATAAGCAAAACAGACTTATTCTACCTCAAACTGAGTTTATTCAGAACTTCCAGAATACTTAAAAAATAGTTGCTTAACTCCACTATGAAGTCCTTTTATGAAATATCTTAAGAATTGCACAAGAAAATAAACATCTAATTTTAAAAGTATTTTTCAAAATCTATCAGCACAAATAAATACAGAAAAAATTTTGTTTATCCTGAGAAAACTTGTAATTAAAGAGTGCTTTCAGTGTACAGTATGTAGGCTATTGCTTCTAGTTTAAAAAGTAAGAACTGATGACAATCTTTTCTCAGGCAAAATTTCAATCAAATTGACAGCAATTATGCCTGTACAGTGACTGCAGAGTGGAGCTTATTGTTAATTGCTTCTGCTTCCCAGATAGCAAAACACATTCAATGCAGCTGCCAGAATAAAATTAAATAAACTAATACTCAATTAAAAAAAAATATCATAATACTATTTTAAATGCTTATACCGCAAATAACTTCTGAATAATTCCACAGCAGGACTATTTAAAAAAAAAAAAAAAAGTGAGGAAAGCAGATTCATAACAAAGCGTCATACTGCAGCAAGAACATGTGTGACATACGGTCTCCGTCCTAGTCTGCAACAAGAGGTTCCCATGCAGGACTCAAAACTGGTTGGAGGCCTAAGATTTTAATTTCTCACCCACGAAAAACCTTGGAAATTTTTCCATTCATTTCAATTAGCACTGAACTGATACTTCACTTAAACCATAACAGCATGTAGGTAATCTCACATATTTTAATTTCCACATTTCTTGAATGACAAAATGACCACATAAGAATCCTAGTTTTTTGTCCTCTTTTTAGCATTTCTAAAGCAAGTCATGCTACTAAATCAGTGTAACTACTTCAGTGTTGAGTGCTAAACCATATAAATAAGAAAGCCAAAATGTGGCCCCCTTAAAAAGTAACTCTGTTTTCTTTTTATTTTAGAGTTTAAGACTTTCATACCCCAGGAGACAAGTACATTTAAATACAGATCTTAGCATAAAAAATTAGCAATCATAAATACTTTAATGGTTTTAGATAAAGCACTTCCAGAAAATATTTACAAAAAAAGCAATATAGAGCCATTTGTATCATATTTGAGGTCACGTCTGCACACAAAGGAGGGGATACCATCATAAATATAATCATGTAGGTTTGTCTCCGTTTACAACAATTCCCCTACTCAAAAAAGAAGACACTAACAACAAAAAGCTTTTGATGAGTAAATTTAAATTAAACACACCAAAATACACTTTCATTCACCAGGTCTTCACTTTAATCACTTTTATGGTACATTGCAAAATTCAATTGTTCTGTTGGATTTTGCAGACAGGCAGAATCAATTCATATTGGATTAATTACGGAGAATCACATTCTTCTTTACAGAGGGTCAGTTTGATGGATATTACCTATCTATTGTTAAGACCATTAAAAATTTGTAAAGCAAACTGGGATGCCTGGTTTACTGTCATTTTATTTGTCTTTAAGAAATGTTTGATGAAATCAACACGATTTAAGAAAGGATATACTCTGATAAATTGTTAGGTCAAGAAATCTTCATAAAAATTAGCAAGGTCTGGTTTAGAATATCAACTGAACCATCCTTACAAGGTGACTGAACTGCAGGAGTCATGATTAAAAGCAACAGAGAAGAGCTTTGATTACCTTAGTTGACCTGTGGGAACACTTTCAGCTCTGTTTCTCTTGGATGGTGATATAAGACAGAAATTGTCTGCACTGCTTGATTTGTAGCTGTCTATACATCTGATACTCCATCACAGCTCTGAACTGATTTTGTTTGATGTGTAGAACAATCTTGAAGTCTTGACCTTCTCAATACCATTGCTGATTGCAGGCGAATGTTATGGACAAACTGAAGTTGTCTAGAGCTTTGCTTCCCTTCAATATTTTTAACAGCTATTTTTGCATAGGGAGGGAAATATTTTCTGAAACATAAATATGATAAATATAGTTAAAATCGTATTTTTTTGATCTAGTCTTTTAACTACTTTAAATTAGTACTGATTGACTGTACAGAGTTCAGAAAAGCCTACAACAACTTAATTAATGCTGGAAAACACATTGTGAAGCTGTGTTAATAGTGTCATCCTGATTCTTATTTCTGCAAACTACAAAATTATTTCAGAAGTCAGCTCATTTAATCTTTGCACAAGCTAGGATCAGAAAGGGAATTGTATGAAGTGCTGTAGGACAGGATTATGGTGAAGTACAGTAGGTATTTCAGCTATACTATACTGCATTAGCACTGAGTCTGTGCTAGCCTTCCTTCACATAAAATTAACATTAAATTACTCATAAAGCTAAAAAAACAGGTTTTATTTGCATATAAATATTAAAAATAATGAGAGCTAACTACTATTAATGGCACAAAATTACTTTATACTGTGGGCCAAAAGTCTGGATGGAATATTCACCCATATGAAGATCATAAAATTTAATTTTATTCAGTCTTTGGAAGATCCAAATCAGCACTAGTGTAACTGTGCCAACAGCAGTATCGAAGATCAAGAAGCAGCAAGAAAGGAGTCGGATGAGATCAAGCCTCCATTCTTCTTTCATATTCAAGTAAATCTTAAGTGTCAGAATATTCCCATTATAAATTACAAAAATGATGCCACAACAAACATGAACCTCGAAATTGTCCACATAGATTGCAGTATATTTACCTAGGAAATCCTTAAACTAATATACTATCACAGGAATAGTACTTATTGGTGTTCAATCAAAGAAAACTCTTTTTAGTATTACGAGTCTGAACACATTATGTTGTGTTTTCAATTCTGACTGGTGATAGCAAGAGGACATTATTTTTTGTAAACACCCTTTTTCTTAAAAAACCATTTGTTACCCACTTCAAGAGAAGAAAAGAACTACAAAACCAGAAACAAATTTCTTTATACGATAAAATCTATTAACTGCCATTATTTATTCTGTAGATAACTTCCTTCTTTAGCAGGCAAGATCCTTACTACTCATGAACTATTTGATGGAATATTAACAGCACTGTTAGTATTAACTAGGAATTATCTTCTTTACATGACAAGTAACCATTATGTAAGTGGTCTGGTGTAGTCAAGAGCTGCTACTTTTCAACAATATATAGTACCTACAAAACCTCCTGTCACTAAGTTACCCTATAAAAGGAAAATATCTACAAGACTACTGCTACTGTTGTTCCCCAGTCCTTGTTCAGCTTTTTGTTAAAATTTTTCACCATCATAACAACTACACATACAGTGTATGTAAACCTTAGGGTACCAGTGCATACACTTCAATTCCTTAACTGAGGTGGTTTTCAAACAGGAAGTGCAAGCATGCAATTATCAAGAGTAATCTTATTCTTGCACTGATGAGCTGTTTTATACTTTGAGAAAACTCAATTTTACATGTAACATGGTGTCCATCCTTCTGGAGATTAAATGCCATAAAATGGAAGTCTTATAATGTGGAAACCTCATAAAAGAGTCAATTTGAAATGGTATTCACTAGTTAGGAAAAACAGCTTGGTACTCCATATTAAAGTGAAATTTCTTCTTAGTCAATGGTAAATTTTGCTAGCTGCTCATACCAAGATGTTGTGATCCCAGTTTACAGCACAAGTAAAGATGCTCAGTTAGAGAGAGAAAAGATTTTGAAACCAGAAATTTAAATGGGAAAAGAAATTTAAAAAAAAAAAAGCCTAAAGAACTCTTAATACTTTTTTTTCCCATTTAAAAGCAATTAAACTGCTGTTTATTCATGGCCAAAGCACTGGAGTCTTTTTGTAATTTTTACAAAAGGAACTTTTACTTTCAGTTAGTTCAACATGCTGAAATTGTTTAGCTACATCAGATCAAATTTTTTATTCTATTGCTCTAGTGCAATTTTCTCATCATTCATTATTGTCTAACTAAAGCATATTTTGTCATATTTCTTCTTTAAATGGAAAACGATAGCATACTAAAGTAAATAGTCCATACAGTTTTCTAAGACATAAATCTGCATATGGCTAATATTTTTTTCCATAAGTGAAAAATATAGTTACTTTAACAGACATTGGTTCAGTAACAGCTATACAGGTCAAAGTTATTGCACAGTTTTGGATGTGAATTCAACAGCAGGATAATGACAGTTGCCAAGGATTTGTACTTGCTGTCGCTTACTACTAGTGTTGCCTGTCAAATTGTCTCTTTTTCTTATACAGAAGCCATGGAATTTTTTATGGATAGCAATTACTTACAATATACAATGAAGTACATCAGATGTAACAACCACCCTTTAGCCCTTCATTATTTGGTCGTCTCTTTGTTATATCTAGTCATCCATTTTCACCTAAATTATTTATTTATACTGCATATTTGACAAGTATGTATTCTTTCCTTTATTTTTTTTCAGTAGTCGTTCAAAAGATATAGTGATTTATTTTACTCTTCTATTTAAATTTACATATTTAAATTTGCCTTATTATTTTTATTATTTTGTACTTGCACTTCATGTTGGATTTCTCAAGAAAAGCATTATCTGCACAGCAAAGGCATTTTATTTATTTACCAAAGGTATTAAAAATTAAAATAATGGCAGTATCAGATCTTAAACACAATGGAGTGTTAGGCAAATCTTATATTTATTCATTATTTGTTTGCATTGTTAAAGTATTTTTCTCCAGCCATCATATGTTTATATCATATGCATATTTGTTTGCACTTACTTTATTGTTGCAATACATGCTCCAGGTAACCATATTGATATATATTTATATTGATCAATAAGAACGTGATGTTTCATATATTATGGTCCTGAAACATTTTCTGGTACAGGCCTACATTAACATGATCATAAGATTTGTGAAAATTCTAAGTTTAAGTTTATTATACAGGAAACCCACAATATACATCATTTACATGATAAAAAATAAGCCTAATCATTTAATACATTTCATATGTTTAGGAAACTGCCTTCATAATAATTCACCCAACAAAGGGTAGCTTTACACTTATCATCTGTACCACTTTGGGAAGGACCTTCTTCAACAAATAATGCTGCAAACATCACACCCTCCAAGTAAACTAAACTGGTCTCAACTCATGCAGCAGTTGGAAAGAAAAAGTGATTATTGTTTTCCTTTTATTAGGAAAGACAAATCTTCTCCTTTTCTCCTAATACTTTTTCCAATTACAGGCTATCACAAAACTACAATCCAAGTACAGGCTGTGTGTGAAACTTATGTCCCACTAAAATTGTTGGGAATTTTGCCAAAGGCTTGAATGAAAATTTTATCCTAAGTCTCTGATTCGATGAACAGAAAGAAACTGCTTCTCCTTTCTCTGTCACTTCCCCACTGAAACCCCGGCATCCTACAGACCTCTGGCCATGAAAAGTTTTTCTGCAGTATGCTAAAGAGAAGAAAAGAAACTATACTGCTTGGTTAGGTAACTGGTGCCTAATGCAGAAGACAATGTTTAAACGAACCTTTTTGGATATCACAATAATCTAACACCATTTACTATCTCTTCTTACCTAGCTAAGAAACTGACAGCACCCAAGACATCTCTTCTGTCTCATCCCAAATGCCAGAGAAATGGATTTTCTTCCAGTGCCTAGAACAGACAAAATCTACTCAATCCCTGAGGAATGAAGCTGCCACATTATGGAAAATAAATTAGGGCAAAAAATGAGAACATACATTTCCTTGTCCAAAATAAGTGTTCACAAAGAAATTGATAATCAAGCCATCGTAGCACAGTTTTACTAGTTAGGCAGATAACAAGTAAAAAGCTGCAAAAGTTTGATACTTAGGCGTCACTTACATTTGCGCAGTTAAAGTGGCTACCATCTGCTCCCATGCTTCTCTGCGAAGCAGAGAAAAAGGGATAGCAGCACCTGGGGATCTTAAATGCCCGTAAGGGTCCTGATTGCATCCCCCTGCCAGGGATTTGGCTGCTGGGCTCAGGGCCAGCTTGGAGACAGCGCAGCGGAGAGCTGTCCCCCCTTCCCTCTGGTGACAGTGGGGAGCTGCCAGACCGCTCCGGTGGGGAGCTGCCAGACCGCTCCGCAGGCGGCCCCGGCCACGGCTGGCCCCGTCGGTGGAGCCGCCTTTACTCCGGAGCTCTGGTGCTCGGCCATGCCTGCGGCACAGCCCCACGCGCACGGCAGCCATTGCCCACCCGCGCCCGGCCATGGCCTGGCCGAGCTGCACCCCGGTCCGGTCCACGGCTGACATCCCACCCCGGCCTGGCGGCCACTGGCTGCGCCTCACCCTGTCAGCAGAGAAAGTATAAAAAATATTTTAAATGCTTTACTTCCCTTCATCTTTAGTCTGAGACTGATGCTAACAAAATATTGACTCAATTATATTTTTACAACTTATCACGCAGCAGCAAATTAAGCAACTTTGACAAATGACATGAGTGAAAAGTTGCCATGGCTTTACTCACACATCTTTTGCTAATGTAGGTTGTGCATCCATGTGGCATGAAGACATTTGCAAAGTTAAGAGCTCATCATATTTTTGTGATGATGCACATGCCATATGGTATTTTTCCTGAGCACTTATTAGACTTCTGTTGTTTACTATTTCCTGTTTAGAAGTACAAAAGATCACAACTAAAATGAAAGCGTAAGCTTTTTGTTAATAGTTAAGACTGATGATCAAATAGCGATTAGAAAATCAAACCAATTTTGTTTCATAATTGCCTCTACAGATCTTACACAGTTTCATTTGGATGCGTGTATATTTTGCGTATTGCTCCTTTCTGGAATAGCAAGATTTGGAATTGAAAGGGAAATTTGGAGGCTATAAATATATAGAGAAAAGACATTCTCTGTGGACTTAGATTAATCTGATTACCTGTATATATAATAAAATCAGAAACACCTGAAAAAAAAAGTCATACAGATTTTCAATAAAACCACTTCTCTTCTCCCTGCTGCCCCCTATCTCCTCTACTCCTGTTTGAATGGAACAACTGTTGAGTTTCAGAAGTTGTTTCTACAAAGACATCGCCAAGAACTTAGGAGCTTTGATATTCCTTTTAACAGAAAGGGTTGTTTTTTGGTTTTGTTTTTGTTTTAATTTAAGGAAAACAGGTATGTGATAAACATGCAGATAAAATTACCTGAATCTGGGTCAGAATTTACAGAAATCTAAAATAGATCACTGGCTTTTTGGACATATATACAGCCTAATATTTTACCTATCATTGACTGAGACAGACTGGTGGTCAGCTGAGAAACCCTTAAATTACATTTTCTTATGTGTGAGATTTGTCATCTGATGTGGAAGTCACCTGTGAGAAGGAATCTTTCATTTTCAGTGTTACTGCAAAAGCTATACTGACGAAAACTCACAAAGTAAGCTCTTGAAGGAAGTGCTTGCTTTAATATTATACAACAATCAACATTTGAACATATGTTTTATTTTAATGAAAAGAAACAACGATTTACACAGCTGTACTGTTTTTCAGAGACAAGAGTTTATGGGTTTATATCTGTAACAGCTTAGCAATCACAGTTACCAGCAAAACTAACAGCAGCAGTAAACACTAAAGCAAATCTGAAGTTGGTGTTTACAGTTTAAAAGCCAATTCCTGCAAATGCTTACACAGTTGTTTAATATAAAGCACATCAGTTTGTCCATTACTTCAGTACAAATAGCAGTATATATGCTTCTTTGCAGGACTGAAGCCTCGCTGTGCATTTCTTAAATGAATGTTTGTGTTTGAAGTATATATTATTATTTTCACAGTCGACAAAATGCAGGTATACCACCATGTCATATAAATCACCATGACAGACTTTAAACATTGCATTCATTGAAAACAGCCATAAAACCTTTTAATCGTACAAACTGATCCATTTGACTAGTTATGCAAAATAGATTGCTGTTTTGTGGCTTTCCTGGATTTCTTGAATTACGCTTCTAGATCTTTCACTAAATAGATTTAGTTATTTTTTCGGTCATAGGATTTTTTTTTAATATGTCTGTACAATGTCTGGCACAACAGGCCCTGAACTTGCCTAAAATATCAACAGACAAAAAACACTTCCCACAAAATCAACATTAACGAAACAACAAGATAATAAAGCAGAACCAAGTCATTCTATGAGTCAAAATAAAAGCCAACTATATTGCTGAAATGTAATGTTAAACTAGATTAATCTCGGTACCAATTACAAAAATCAGGAAAAAAAATGTAAATTTTATTCAGTAATATTTATATTAACAGGCCTCAAGTTGCGCCAGGGGAAATTTAGGTTAGATATCAGGAAGAATTTCTTTACAGAGAGGGTTGTGAAGTATTGGAACAGGCTGCCTAGAGAGGTGGTGGAGTCCCCATCCCTGGAGGTGTTTAAAACACGTGTAGATTTGGTGTTGAGCAAAATGGTTTAGGGACCTTGACAGTGCAGGGTGAACGGTTGGACTCAATGATCTTGAAGATCTCTTCCAACCAGATGATTCTATGATTCTGTGATTCTATGATTTCCATTTCACTAGATTAGTCTTCTGTGACTGAGTACTATTCCTCTTCTGGATATCTTAACCTTCAGAAATTCATTGGTGATATGCATTATCTCAAAACAGCTTTACCATGTGCTTACTCTTAGGAATTTTACTCAGTGTAGTTCAGCATGCAATTTGATGATAAAGTAATACAATCTAATGGCTAGGTGACATCAAAATGGGCAGATTTGCTCCCCTCTTCCATCTCTTCCCCTTGTCCTGGACAAGTTCTCCAGTCACCTTCTCTGTGCTGGTACTGATGCATGACAAATCTGTTCAGTAGAGCTAAATCAGCAGAAAATTATAAATTTTAAAAAAAACAGAATTATATTTTTGCTCATTTATCCATGAATTATTTCATTGTGTGGTCACATGAATGGCAGTGCTGATGCAAGAGCAGCAAGAGTACATGACTGAAGGTGAAAAAGGAATGGCAGAAGAATTTTGCCACTTTCAGTGGCAACTAGTCATTAGATCAGCATGGCTGTGTCTTCAATCTACATCTTTCCTTGCAAACTGAAAAAGCAACAGGAGTTTTGCTTAAGCTACGACTGAAAAATATATGTAATACAGGAATATATAGTGAAATGATATTTAAAGTACAGCAACTACATTCTTTCCTGTAACCCTAAAAGGCATTTTACTGCTTCTTGCCATACTTGGAAAATACTTTAGTCTTTAAAAGAATCCACATAATTGAAAAATGTTAATCAAAAGTATGATAAATCATAAACTGTATCTCTAAAGAAAATAAGCAAAAAGCCAATTAGCCTAGTTCTCCTCTTCAAAAAACATGTGGAAACATATCCAATCATCTTGGAAAAAGCCCATTAAAGTAAAATGAATAATCTAAAAACCAGAACCAATTATTTCATTTTATAATAACCTTTCTCAAGGAGCTGGTTTTAACATAAACTGTGAACTACTGTCTATCTGTTTGCAAGCTTTATAGACACCACCACAGTTGTTGCTCTGTTGCCTTTGTGTGTATTGCAGTTTTCATTAGCAAGTAACCAATGTGACACCAAACATGCCTGTTTCTGATGAGGGTTTTCAAACATCTGAATATTTGGTTTAAGTATATCAAAATAAAGATCAAGATATATCAACAGAAGGAATCTTATTTAGTCTTTTCATTACAGGAATTTAAAAAAGAAGTACAACATAACATGTGGCTTTATACGCATGGTTAGCAGCATGTGACTATGCAGAATGTGAACATATGTACAAGAGGGACAGGAAGAAAAGAGGTCCTTTTGTTTGAAAAATCCACATGCAAACCAGGCACAAATGCAATTTTAATACTGAGAGAGTGGATGGGTATTAAAACTGTTCTGTGTTCTATGACAGACATGAAAAAAGGAAAGCCATAAAATGGCACTCTTTCCTTTCAGAGTTGCAGAGAAATACTTGTCGTGGGTTAGGCCGCTCCAGCAACAGGACCCCCCCACACAGCTGGTCACTCACCCTCCCCCACCCCCAGGAATGAGGGAGAGAATTAAAGGAGAAACGGGAAACCCGTGGGTTGAGATAAGAACAATTTAATACAGATGATTTAATACACAGTGTAGATGCTCACCACCCTCTCGTATGCGAAGCCCGTCTCGTCCCGAAGCTGCAATCCCGGACGAACGCGAGGCCCCGAAATAGAGAGGGGCAGAGAGAGAGAGAGTACTCTGAGAGTGAGAGTACTGGGAGAGAGAGGGGAAAAAAAGGCAATAGAGCAAAAGCGCAGTAAGCGCAAAAGAGCAAAAGCGGCGAAAGAGCCAAAGCGCAAAAGCCCTTCTGTCCGGCTGACCCTCACTTTTATACTGGGCATGACGCTGCAGGATATGGAATACTAATTGGCCAGTTTGGCCCTCAATCTTAAGTTCCACCACAAATCACAAGGGGAATTGTGTCCCCCTTGTCCCAGCTATGCTCCTCCCTTATCTCACTCCGGCACACAGAAATGTCCTTGGAGTCTCAAACATCAACTTGCTATCAGCATTCTTCTCAGAGCGAGCCTCTGAGTAAAACCAAAACACGGAGCTCTTCTAGCTGCTAAAAAGAAGAGCTAACCCGGTCCCAGCTAAAACCAGGACAATACTCACTGAGAACAATGAGTATCACAGAGAAGTATTCCTTTCTTAGAATCTCACAGAGCATGATGCAATTCTTTATCAATTAGTTCTACTGAGCTTACATGGCAAAACTGGGATTGAAATGACAACATATGAAAACATTTACTACCTAAGGTACTGGCATACAACTGGGAAAAAAACTTGATTTTATGTATGCATAATTTAAGCCTGAACACAGTTACACCTTGACTTAAACCAGCATAAATAAGGTTCATTGAAATGACTGTGAGGCTGTCTCAGCAGTAAGGACACAGTGGTACTAGCCTAGTCATGCTACATTTTTCATTTGCTGGCAATCGGTAGGGGAACGAGGCCTGATATAGCACGACAATGTCTCAAAGGAAATCCCATTATGGTGAAAACGCGGATTAGAATATACCATACTGTCAAAGTGTAACCAATGTTAGTTTATTGATAAGCAAGACCCTTGTAACTACATATTGTTGGCCCATATATATATGAAAAATTCACATCACAGAGGATTTAACACCTCAAGGATTCCTCTACACTAGTTTCTTTTTCCCTTTTCATTCCGCCACTGGTCACCGTCAGAGATAGAAGGCTACGTATGTGTTTAACCCTGTTTGCCTGTTCTTAAGTTTTTGTTCTCATAGATGAAACCAAATTAAGATAGTAGCTTGTTGTGAGGTTTGCCACCATGAGAAAACACTCTACTCCCTATTCTTTCTTACTAACACGGCAATTTTGGAAGCTAAAATGTCATGTTAATAATATAGTTTTTCAAATGCAGTTTGTTTAAATTATCAAGTTTGCAAAGTCAAGCATTGAAAATCAAGATAAAAATAGAAATTTGCACATGCAGTTTTTATCTGACTTTAAGCACATGGACTCTAATAGACTTAGTGACATAATCATTTGTTTTTATGATTCCTCCAATTCACTCACTTCACTGAGCCAGAAATGTGCAGGGAAATGCAGGAAAAGAGAGAATTGTCTCATGGCTAAGGTCTGCTGCCTCGGATAAATTGGACTTTGTTCTTATCTTTGTCTTAAAATTCTAAAGTGATATTGAATAAGTCATATCAACCAAAATTTCCCAGGAAAAACACAAACAGTAGCCGCATTTTCTAGATACCTGATTTGGAGCATCTCTGATCTCTTTCTGTAGTTTTCCACTAGCTGTAAATGAGGTCTGCTCTGAACATAGGAGATGCATTATAAAGATAAGTACTGTAAATTATAGGAGTTTGTATTCCAAAACAGAACACAAAAATTCTTATTTTGACACTTCAATCTTTGTGCCTCCTTCCTCCCTGTCTGAAAAGAACCCGATGATGTTCTCTGAACTTTCAAGACCGATCATATGAGAGTGTCATGAAGACTTACTCATTAAAGTGTGGAACCAAGATTCTGTAACATCTGTTTATTATGGATGTTTATTATTGATGTTATTATTGATGACATCATCAGAACAAAATGTGAATAAAACCTTGTTTCAATACTTTAAACAAACAAGTCATATGAATACTCCTCATTTTTGGTAGAGGCAGAGATCACCTGAGAATAAAAGCACAATGACAATAAGTGATATGTTACAATGCATATATACCAAGTGAGTGAAAAAAGATGAGAACAGCAGGTTCTTGGTTCGCCCAACTGCACGGCTTTTAATATCATTTAATACTTAAACGTTAAGTAAATATTTCTGGAAAAAAGTTGGACAGGCGTAGATATAACTCCAGTGTAAATGTGGCAGGCTACAGAAGAGAGATGAATAATTTGTCAGGGGACACATGACTAAATGCCATGCGGATCAGTGTTAGCAAAGCGAGGAAAGGTAGAAGTATCTTTGTCTTTCCCTCAGTTAATCTACGCCTGGTTTAGACTGATTGACACTGTACTTTAAAGACAAAAACCAAGTCATGAAATCTTTCAAATTATCATATTTGACTGGATTTTCATCCACTGATTTTACTCCACCTGCAGCACACTAGACAAGGTAAAAATTTATGATAATTATATGAAAATATACAATTAATATTCATCACCTCTCATTTCTCATCACTTTAGATGATCAGTAAGGCAGAGTAAAAATGCTGTCAGATTTCTAATTGCTTTGTAATGGGCCTGAAATAGGGAAATCGTTCAAGACAAACAATCTGTCACTTGTCTGTTACCTTAACTATCTATCACTTAAAAAAACCCTCATTAAATACATTGCTAATGAACGACAAAAGACTGTACTCAGTATGCCCAGATGTACCTTTTTAAACAATATTGTAAATTGCTTAAATAATTCCCAAGACGTTTTCAATCATTTTTGTGGAAATTTAATGGAAAACATATATTTTCAGTGCACGTTACATCTCATTTGTTCACATCATTATGACATTTAGTCTATCATATTCACGTCTCCTGGGAAACAAAACTTTGTTTTTCTTTTTGCTGTTGAAAAATCTGACCCAATTAAAACAAATTCTGGAGGACCTTGACATTCAGATCTCTGACATATTTCTCTGAATAAAAATTTAAAAAATTACTCCGTTTTAAATAATCCCATCTCTTCCAAGGATTTTTAATAGCTAGGTTAAAAAAGAAGGTTGAACAAATTATTTCATCTTTCACAGACAAAACAATCATTCCCAAGAGACAGAATTCAGAATTTTCACACACCATTTTTTTGAGTCAGCTGTCTACTATAGCTCTAACAGAGAACTTCATTTGAAAAAAAATTATTCTCACTGTACTAACTGAAACAGTGAGAATGAAAACAGTACGCCAGAAGGAATATCTGTGAGACTCCATGGTGAAATATTATATTATTAATTGCCACATTAATTCATTCATTACTTATTAATTGCCACATTAAAAAGTTGGGAAAATGAAGAAAGAAACACTACAAAAATCTTTTAAGACAAAAAATCTATCTGTGCACGACTTAAACATGTTTAATCTCTTAAATTTATCAAAACCAAATAAATATTCGGTGCTTGTTTATGTCAGTGTGTATCAGATGCTAAACCACCACAGTTTAAAAGCAAAAGGTGTAAGAACTGATGGCTGGAAAATAGAAGCCAGACAAATTCAAGTTTAGAATTAGAGACAAATTTTAACAGCAAGATGATTAGCGGTTGAAGCAGCCTTCTCACAAGTGAGGAATTTTCCATCTTTTAATATTGATAGTCGGACAAAATATACTGGACTCAGAACAGTTCTGTAAAACATAAGAATTCAGACTGGGTAGTATAGTGCTTTCTTCAGGTTTTATTCCCATGAACCCTGTTTCTTCTCAGTTACAAGGAAAACAAGAAAGCAGAGAAGACTATGCTGTCAGAAAACCATTAATCAAATAAATAAACAAGTGAGCCAACAGACTAATTCAGGTGTTAGTGCTTTGTATCAAGAACAGCACTACAGCATATGCTGAAGTTTAACAAACGTTAAGTGCTGTCCAGATAGGGACATATTTATCCAGCTAGGAATTATACTAAATAACTTTGCCTTTCCAACTGCAAAAAGGTATTTGCTGCACAAATTGTAATTTCTCAAATATCCTGGATATTCTAGATGCTAAGTAATCTTAGAAAGACTTGACTTCTGATTTTTATATAACCTGTGCATCACTCTCTTGTACACATATATAGCAATATAAATCCAATACAATCAGAAAAGCCAAAAGCTTTACTACTGTAGAAGAGTGCAGTCCCTGCACAAAGTCCAAGTCACGTAAGACATGTACATGCCTGCAGCAGGATGCCTGCAAGCTCTTTGTCAATAACAGGGCAAGGGGATAACTAACACTAGATCCATATCTGGTGTTAATGTCTGGGAGGAGTGTGAAACTGGGTGGAGGTCCGGTGGTCTCATTCCTCCATTTTTCCGCCCTGGACAAAACAAGCTGTTACCTCCACCCATGCATGGTGGAAATTGATGGACTTTGTGCCATTAACACAAGCGATAAGCTTGTCTACAGTCATCCCCACATGCACGTCCACACTAATGATGTAATGTAGATCTTGGGTACAAATATGCCCCCAATTTCGACCCCAGACTGGGATAGGAGAAGACTCAATGCCATACTGACGGACTGGTTGAGGAATTCGCTCCCCTCTCCACCCCCCACTTACGATGCCTTGTGGGTAAGGTTCTCTGCCTCAGTCTATGCTGAGTGATATTTTTGTCCTCGGTGTATTTGGTATTTTGTCCCGGGTGTATTTTGTTGGTTTCATGCCCGGTGTATTTGGTATTTTGTCCCGGGTGTATTTTGTTGGTTTTGTCCCCGGTGTATTTGGTATTTTGTCCCGGGTGTGTTTTGCTTCCTAATGCAGTTTGTGCATTAGCGGGCTTATTCTGTCACGTAGCTGGGCTGCAACAGACAGGTTGTGAGCTCTCGGTATCAGACCTGTACAGTCTGTCTGGTAGATCAGCCGTAGCTCTGCAGTTCGTTTATCAAAGGCAATATCAAAAAGAACCTGTAAATGTTGCTCTTGTAAATAAACCATCCTTGTTCGTGCCCCCCTCCTGATTTTGTTTGTCTTGCATATTCAGTGTTGGCCCTAGGACCAGTTTTATTTCCCCTCTATTCACAACAACTACTCTGAACAACACTTTGAAAAATACCATTGTCTTCAGAAGTAAAAAATGTAGTTACAAGTGAAAAAGTCTGGCTGTTTCAGCTGTTTCTTAAAAGAATAAAATAACAAGGGGCTGTTCCATCATTTGTACGTCTTTCATTGTATTAATATGTGACATAGTAGTCTAGTTTAAATTCCTTAAATAATTCTTTTCCTATACTTCTATGACAACACAGCACAATACTATGTGACAGTTTTAAATAAAGTATCTACTAAAATTTTATAAATTTTCACAAAAAATGTTTTAAAAACCCAACCTGTATATAATTATCTTACGTTAAACCAGAGAAGACAACTTTTTAACATACCTAGGTGTCCAGCTCCAGTGAAATTAATAGCACTTATACATACTTAAATAATGATTTTTTAAAAATACTTAAGTAGCTAGTGAAGCCTAGTTTCTCACAGATGTGGATCTTATACCTCCCATCCTGGGACAACAGTCCCAGATCTTCTCCATGACTTCATTGCCTGTCTCTGCACATCCTAGACTTTCATGGTTCCTCACACTTGCCATGTCCCTTACCTACTTCTGTTCTCCTGTCAGAAGGGGAAAAAGCAGCAAATCCTATGGCTAGTTTGAACTATATGCTTATTTACCAGCCAGCAGCTGCCAAAAGCAACAGGTAACATCTGAGTTCAGTCTGTTTTGCCCAGCTCTCTGTCCCCGACATACCCATTTGATTTTAACAAATCTTGGTCTAAAATAATTTTGATACCTCTAGCAATGAAAGAGACTCAAACTGGCTTGAGATTGATCAACGGCTTCAAAAGTCATTACAACTAGAGTATGATGAGCTAAGACTAACTCAAGCATAACATTGTGATTTCTGAAACTGGATAGATTAAAATTAAAATAGAAACCAAGACACAAAGATTATGATACCAGACAAGGCCGGATAATCCTGCAGTGATTTCATTTCATAATTTATGTATTTTGCAGTCCATGCACACCAAACTGTTATATTAAGCAGCCTATTTTCTTTTACTTTGGTACGACTGCTGAACACGTGTTTCACCTCCAAAATTGTTCCACTGACTTCAGAGATAATACCTTAACATTTATAGTTAATTTTATATTGAACAATTAATTAAAGATAATTATACTATCAGATATAAATGCTCACGATCTCTCAAATACCTGATTTTAAACAATGTTACGAGCTGGCTTCAGGCACCAATCTTATAATGAGTTAAAATGGAAAAACTCACATTCAAGAATTTTGGTCATAAAGGATAAAAATGGATATCGAAAACGTCTCCAGTCTGTAAGAGGATATTAAGCATTTGTGGTAAAAGCATAGGTGTAGTAACCAATCTCCAAGACATCACCACATCTTTTACAATTTTCCTTTCAATTTCCTAACCCTCACAACAACAGTACTTGTGCTCATATCAGCCCCAATCAATGGCTGAGGGGGATGCATTCAGTATTGTGGCCCATTCCGAGTTACGTGTGGGCTGATTACAAGCCAAAATGAAGAAAGTAACTCATGCAGTCACACTGAAACCTTTGCCTGAGAGGTGAATTCTACTTTCAAAAGGGACTATGTAAATTAGCTTACACTTAATACATATCATCTATAATTCAAGTATTTCAGTGAAATATATGATTACACACACTGGTGCTACAGAACTTAACACCATATTGACAGAGAGAGTTGGACTGTTCCATGGCACGTACGTGTACTGCCCAAGTGCAAAGAAAAGTCTCTCTCCCTTTTGACAGCTATGGACACCCATCTTACAAATTTGACCTCACCTACAAAACGGCATAAAAGGGCAAAATGCTAACCTACTGACTATTTTGTAGAGGCATTGATGACCAGGATAGACAAAAATCAGACTGATACACAGGTCTTGAGTATTTTTGTAGATTAGATGTTTTTCTCACCTACCCAGAAAGTCTCTTGATTTTCCACTGTCCATGTTAAAATTTAAATAAATTATCCATGTTTGTTGTTCAGCCCCGACTGCCCCGCACCCTTCCTGCACTGGGTTAATGGGAACAATACGCCAGGAACAGCCGTCCCAGTTCTTTCCACTGACATCTGTACTGCCTGGCTGCTGCTCTACTTAAACAGTTCAAAGGGTACAAAAATGACAAAAAGTTGCTTTAATTCTAACGCATTGCATAAAAATATCATCAAAGGAAGCGTGCTACATATTTACTGGTTTAGTGTGAACCGAGTTGGTCTGGACTAATATTTAGGGATTTTGCTAACTAAGATTGACTGTGATACGAAAACTGAAGTCCACAGCACCAACCTAAGCTTTTCTTAATAAGAGTAAACATCTTCACATCGTTAAAAGTCTGCTTCCTGAGGTTTTTTTTTTTTTTTTTCATTAAGAGGATGCTCCTCCTTCCCCTTTAGGACAAGAACTTTCTAGAAACAAACCATCAACTCGCTCAGCTCACAGGGTCGGGACAACTTGCGAGGCGGGGAGAAGGAGGCACGACAGTCACCGCTACGCCTGCGCTTTTCTCCTCAGCTGCCCGGAGCAGCGAGCGGGGCAGCGGGAACCCGGCGGTGTGTGCCGACCACCCGCCGAGCCGATCCCCCGGGGGCCGGCGGGCCCGCGGTTCCCCGGTGCCGGAGCGAATCTTTGCCTCTGGGGCGGGGGAGGGAGGGGGAGGCGTGCAAAGAGGGAAGGGAGAACGGATCCGCTGCGCCCCGGGTCTTCCCGCACGTGGAAGCGGAGTCCCTGAGGGGAGAGGCGGTGTCGGGCGGCCCGGGTTCCCGCGCAGGGAGCGAGAGAGGGCGAGGTGGACCCCGGTGTCTTCTAGCAGCTGGAGACGGAATTCCTGAGAGGAAAGCGGGGGCGAAAAGATGTTCCCGTTCGCCCCGGGCCGGGAGCGAGCGCTGCAGGGCGGCCGGGGCCGGTGCTTACGGAGCCCGGCGGGAGCCTCACAGCTGCGGAGCGCCGCCGGTCGCCATGGAGACGGCGTCGGGCTTCGGCCATGGCTCCGCTTCCTGCTGGTGCCAACGCCGCTATTGTCCGGGCGGAAACAGGCGAGGCGACCCCGGTAGCCACACGCACCGCTGCCCCCCGCCACGCTAAGGCGCAAAGCACCACGGGGACGGTTTGTTTCCCGCCGGACGGATTACCTGGCGTACCGGCCGCCTGCACCGACGGGCCGGCGCTGCGGGGTAGGTGAGTGCTCCTTGTCGCCGCGGGGTCTCCTGCTGCGGGGGGGGTCGGTGGTCTCATGTCGTCTTCCGCTGGCGCTAACGGCCACGGCGGGTCCTCCCGCCCCAGCCCCCGTGCTGAAGTGGCGGCGGCGGCGGCAGGAAGCCTCCGGTAGGGCCTGGCGCGCTGCGCGGCGCCGGCGACCGCGGCCGGCCTCCGGCGGCCTCCCTGGCCTCCCTCCGCCGGTCCTGCCGGCATCCTCCCGCTGCCGAGGTCCGTGCGGCCCGCCCTGGCGGTCGGCGCGGAGCTGCTGCGGTGGGGGTGGGGCCGCTGTGGGCGGGGGGCTGTGGCGGGGAAGCGGGGCCCCCGGCGGCGCCGGCGTTTTCGCCTGTTTTAAAAAAAAAAACCACCTTGTGGGCTCCCTAGGGAGAAAGGGGTCTTCGTGGAGAAAGGTGTGGAGTGGGAGGGGCGGGCATGTGTGCGCGAGGGGGGAATACGCTGCGGTCGGGTGTACCCTCTTTGCGGCCGTAGCTCTGCGAAGGATGAAAAACGTACTTTTCTTTCCCCTTTCCCCATGAAAAAAAAAAGGATTCATTCTGAAGTGTGACAGTACTCGCCAGAAACTGGGTTTAATACTGAGATTGAAAAAAAAAAAAAATCCTTTTTTTTCTATTGACAACAGGAAGGAACCTTAAGGAACCTGTGAAACTCTTCCCTACTGGGAGACAATGTTACTTTTCGTCAGAAAGTTCATGTTGAGTCAGCTACTGCAAGCTTAGGGTTCTGATTTACCTAAGAATCTACTTGGAGCTGAAGCATTAAAGTGCTGTTAATTCTCCTGACATTTAATTCTCCTGTTAAGTTTTTTCATTCTGGGTTATTAGCTTGATGATAGGTGGCCAAAACCGAAAAGCACCAGCTAGTTAGGTTTTACTTGGACACCTGCGTGGACTTTATATGCTTTTGTTCATTTCTGTTTGTTTTTATATGTTCTTCTACTTTAACATTAGAAAAGTTAAACCTTCTTACCCAGAAGGATGAAGGAAGGTCCGTACTGTGAATATCATTTTGCAAAACACAAGCCATACGTTTTTGTCTTCTTGCATGTATCTCATTCCAGAATTGACAAAATCTCACACTTTTATGTACTTTATTTTTTCATGTATTAAGTACAGTATTGCTTCAAAATAAAAAGTGTATATTTTTAAAAGTACGTATATATTTTTTAAAGTATGTATATAAGTTCTAAAGAACTGGGACAGGAAACTCAGCATAAATCACTTCACAGATGATAATCTATGGGATGGAATAACCATGTGAATTAAGCTGTGTTTTTACACTATAGATCTTATGTAGGGGTGTAGAGGTGCTTGAGGGCTGCAATCTATTTCATGATCTTGTAGCTTTTCATGTTTTCTCATTTTTGCTTTTTCTAACTGTTTCTCTTTCAAATTGTAATTATATTTATTTAATTTTCTTACACAGTGCTAAGAAAGTGATTTCAAAGCCAGTCAGACTATGGCCTTTGAAAGGATAACACAAAAGGACTGGTACAAAATCTTGGGTGCAACGCCATCAGACAGTCCGGCAGAACTAAAACAGAAGTACCAAAAACTTGCTTTATTAGTAAGTATGTTTTTGTTATTTAAGATATGCAAAAATAAATTTTGTAAGGCAATAAGATAATAATTGCTTTTAATTAAGCAATTAATTAATAACAAGGTTTTGTTTTTACTTTTTTGTAGAAGTATGCTTAATCAGAGTGTGTTTATAATATCAGTTCACTGAGGATGGTTTAAGTTTGAGATAAATATCTGGAGTTTGAGTTACCGTTGTATTTCATGAAGATGAGTTGTGTTGTTCTGGTTCCGAAACACTGATATGTCTCCCAGCTTTGCTAAACATTTATGAGTGAACTGAGCCAAATACTTGTTCATCAGGTGCTGGATAATCAGGCATACAAGTCAAAAAAGGTCATAATTTGTAGCACATAGTCATGAAACAGGCTAATTGATACTTGTGGTATTTACTATCTTGCGTGCAGTTACAGTGTGCTGAATGCAATTCTTGAATATATAAAGACTTAGATGCAAAGAGCAAAAATAAGTTCTTCCTGACAGTCTGGAGTAACGGAGTAGAAAATTTATGGGAGGAAAATATATTCCTCAATTTAGACTTCATTTGAAGGTTTCTGGTGTGTTTTTGTGAAGTGTTTTTGGTCGTGCATTAAGGCTTGATGTTCTGTGAATTCTCTTCATTTTTCCTGTACTCCTGGTATACATGTTTAAGAATCTCAGAGCTTTACCAGATTGTTTAGTATAATTCTTGGTTCTTCTGTTTTACTCTTTCCCCTGAATTCTTTTTTTTTTTCTCAAAAGATACTTTGGCCTGACCTTCTGAGGAAAATGGGTTATATTTTTTTGATACTATTGACCATTTTCAACTAAATTGAAATAGAAATCCCAGGATAACTAAATTTCTAAATTTCTTGAAAATTGGCAACCTGATAGAGAAGGAAGAAGGTGAGCAGATGAGCAGAAGTCTCAGTTCTTATATATTCCTTTAAGTAACTGCTAGCTAGACTGTCAGTATTGGCAGGACATCGGAGAGCACGTGCACAGGTAATCTTGCTTGGTTGGAGATGTCAGAATGAACATTTTTTGAGATTTTTGGGGGGATTTGGGATTTTTAAGTGAGGTAAAGAGAATACCAGTCAACGGGAGATTGAATTTTGTTAGAGTTAAAATAAATTGATGGAGTTGGGGTTTTTGTTTTGTTTTGTTTTATTTTATTTCTAGCCTCAGTGAAAACTGTTTTAAAGGTCATTTCACCAGTATGAAATATGTTCCAAATTTACATGTTTTGATACTCTTTAGTTGAGTTCACTAAGCAATCCTTCTGTACATCTGCTGCTTCTCAGTGCCTCCTACTAACTTATTTCTGTGGCTGAAACTGATCTGTGTGCTTCATCTTAAGTTTCAACACTTTACAAAATGTTTGCATGCAGATATAGGGCATAAATCCTTTGGTCATCACTGTTAAACATTAGAAAAATTAACGTAAGAGAGCGCTTTGGAAACCAAGCTTCTTAGTTCCACTCTTAAAAGAAATAGTGTTTTCCTGGATCTCATAATGTTTTTTGTTTTACTGAATTGCTAGTAAAATGAGAATAAAATATTATTAATTATCTGTTTGTTCTTAATGAAAACAATAGGGAGACCGCAGTGTAAAATACCTCTTCTGTTCAGATAGGGGGCTAATTTAAACTCAGTACTGTAATGGAATTAATATATTTCACTATGAATCTATTTGTAATAATGGCATGGTATTAAATTATATAGTATTAAAATCATATGCAAAGTATTGTTCAGAGCTCTCTGCCACAGAACTGAAACTAAGTAGTTCCTTTCCTGTATTCATTGTTTTTTAAATGAAACTGACCCTTTGTGTTATAGCACTGTACTTTCTGTCGTCGTTTTGAAGTGTATGAAGTGAGAATTGTTGGAGTTTACAGATGTCTGTTTACAACTATAACTGTCTGTAATTTTAAAAGATGAAGGCATTATTTTAATATACAAGCTTTTCTTTAGAACTTGTGTATTTCCAAACTAAATGGTTAGTGCTCTTTATTTGAAAAGTCAGTGAGAAATGTTAGAGAAAATGAAGATAAGTTTTGGGTTTGTTTTTTTCTTTTGCTGTTTGACTCAGAAGTCTTTTGCTATCAGTGATGCATCTCTCTTTCTGACTAAAAAGCCACACTGATGTTTACTTGTAGGTGTTTTCTCCAAGGTGGATCTGCTGCTACTTGTCTTTTGTCATTACCATGTGTCCTGTCTCTATTCATCTTTTGCTTTTAGCTGAGGTGTTACAGACTCTACTTGTTTGTCTAGTTACTAATACAGCATCTAGCACAGTCAGTCTAAAGTCTATAAAAGCATGATGGTAATAAAACAACAATTATTTTTGTGCACCTTAAAAACTCATGGGCTATAGGAGCGACTGAGAGACTCCAGTACATACCTTTGCTAAAAGGTGTTTGTATAGCACATAGTTACAGTATGAAAGAAACTGCCACAGGTGATGTCGAGTCCAAGGGGTTCCATGGTTGAAAAAGTTGTTAGACTTTCACGAAAGAAAAGTTTACCATGGCCTGTTAACACAAAAAATTCTCTAATTCAGAGATCCATGAGCTGTCTGAATATTGGTGGAGTACATAAGGGAGGTATTACTCTGTGTTTGTCCTATCCTGATACAATTCCCTACGCATCCGCTGTTCACTGTTAGTAAGAAGCACAGCACTGGATGGACCTTTCATCTTCCTATTGTGCCTTATTCATACGAAGTAACGCCCTTGCTCCCCAACTGAAGCTTGTGCTTAGAGCTCCTGGCAGCTTCACACCTCTGACAGAGTGCTCATTCTGGTTTTCTAAAGCTGTTGTTGGAGATGGTGGTGGTAGAAGTAGTAGTAGTAGTGGAGCGGGCAGAGAACAGGCTTACATGCAGGTGTTTTTATGTACTGTAGTAGTAGTCGATTATCAGAGTAACTCCAGTTTAGAAGCTGGAATAGCAGATGAGCACAGCTGTGTTTTGCCTATCAAAAGTTTTAATGACAACTGATATGGTCAGTACAGAAAGTTTTCTGGCTTATGTGTAGCAGCAGAAATTAACCTCCTGAAGAATTATGCTGTGCTAATTATCTTGAAATCTGAAAGTTTATAAAGCAACATTTATCTTGGATGCCACTTGCAATTAATATGACATTCATTCTGTAGTCATGAATATTCTTATCATGAATATTCACTAGCATCAAGAATAATAGATAGTGGAATTTATTTTTAAACATAATTCCACCATTAAAATAAAAACAGCAAATGTCTGAGTCCAAGCTTTCTTTAAATGATCCCCAATGCTTCATGTTGAGCATTTGCTTTTTGCCATCTGCTATTTTCTGTATTTGTCAACACATGTATGCTTAGCATCTTGAATGAACAGGCAGATGTAAATTTCCAAAGCTAAGAAGAGTTGGGAGATCTTGCCATATGTCATCCAAAAGATAACTATATTTTCAGTTAAATCTCAGGACTGACCTTAATAATACAAAGTAGTAGGCAATTCAAAATGGGTGAATTGTAGGATTGTAAGAATGATTTCATAAGGGCAAATTAGCTTAAAACTAATTAATTTTAAAAAATATAACTTGTTTTTGTCAGTTCTAACAAATTGATGATGAAGAAGGTTAATAACCTATGACAAACGAAACTGTACATATGTACCCTACTAGAATGAATACATTAAATTACCATTTTGCCATATTTTTCTTTGTTGTACTTACTTGATCAGGTCACAACATATGTTTAAGTAAATTGTTTTTACTACAGATAATGTCAATATACTCATTTGATACAGAAAACAGCACAGATTTGGCCTGAAAGTCATGATTTTTTTTAATCTTTTTTTCTTTTAGTCTTTTAATATTCTTCCTTCTCACCTTCTATTTAAGTAGAAGTTCATATTTATAAAATATTTATAAAATTTCCTTGTAATTTAATGAAATTTGATTTATTTGTTTTAAATTCTTGTGTACCTATGTGACTCTGATACCTGGATCATCTTGATGCTTTATTATTGTAACAATGAACAGTAGCTGAAGACGACAGACTTTTGGGCACAAGATGTGTGGCACTGGCGGTTTTATACATAGCTTATTTTTACACAAAAGTTTGATTTTGTTTTATACTGGCTCATGCTCCAGTGCCTTCTCTAGCATAGAGCTTCAGCCAGTAATTCTGAAAGAAAATAAAAAAACCCAGAAATGCATATTTTGTAACCAGCATAACTCGATGCAAAGTTTCCTTGACTGGCTGTTTTAAGTTCATGCTAAAGTGCTTTCTGAAACACAGAAGACTTGCAGTTTCCATATTCTGAAAGGAATCACAACAAGTTTTAAGAATTAATGTTATTTAAGTAGTAGGAGTTTGATCTTTAATCTTCTTTCTTTGGAATATGCTGATGGTTTTGAGATTTTTGGGATATATATAGTCTTTTTATTGTCAGTTACGTACACAGTAGTTTCACAAGATTTCTTAAATGGATAAACAGGTTTTATGCTCTGCTTGTTTTTTTCAAGGATTCCATACAGCTTTTAGGAAGGACAGTGCTTTTGTTCCACGTCTGAACATGTATAAAACTTACAGAGGATAAAATTAGAGTAACAAAAATAGGATATTGGGAAAAAAAATACACTATCTTCTTATTGGCACAATTTTTACATCTCCTTTTGGTCTAGCACTTTGTGGTCAAAGAATGGACTTGCCATATTGCTTTCAAATTTTCATGGAGCTGCTCTATATGTGAAAACTGCTTTTTACAGGGAATAAAGTCACCAAACGCATAAGCTCTGTCTAGCTGAAAATCAGGTGTCTGTTCCTGTTGATGCTGATGATATTATAGGATACCTTTCAACTGGAAAAAAATTATTGTGCAGGAAAATTATATGCTGCTGTTACAATGTGTGCCCTAATCTTAAAGAAAATCCATGTAATTTGAGCAGGTAGTATGCAGGAAGCTCTTATTTTTAATATGGTAAGGAAATAAAATGTGCCATTTTAATATGGTAAGGAAATAAAATGTGCCATTTAACACGTAGTGTTACAAAGATTATCTTTTTATCAAAAGCGGTGGTGTGTATATATATTAACACAAACAAAGTGTTAAGGTGATGACAATCTGTTTGAAACAGTAGAAAATTTGGAAACAGAGAGCATCAGACATAGGTGAGAATGACTCAGCAACAATAGAAAAGGTCATTAACAGAAATTTAATTTAATGAAGCAAAATAACTTCAAGAAGAGATTATTCCATTGAGCTTACGTAGAGGAAAGACGCCCATTTTTCTGGAGAGAAAAAAATCTTTTATGTCTTATCAGATTTATGTCCACATCTAAATTATACAATCACAAGAAATGCAGAGTGTATTTATGTAAGTTAAAGATTTGCTTCCATGATTGTTGTAGTAAAGTTTGTGCCAAAACAAATTCAGTGTTACTCCTGAAAGCACCTGCTTTCTGAGGAACTTCTTTTCATGCTGAGTGACAGAATTTGAGTCTTTAAAATGAAAACACTTTGAGCTTAGTATCAGAAGTCTCATAATTGTGCTTTTCATCATGAAAATTACGCAGTGTGGGAATTCCTCTTTTTAATAACCTTTGCAGGTTTTTTATTTGTTGTTTGAATAGCAGTGTACTTGTTAGAGATACTTAAACAGATCATAATGCTTAGGTTACTCAAATTGCTGCTAACAAGTAGAAAACAGATTTTGTAATTTGACAGTATAAACAGAGTAGGTTCAGTGCAGCCTGGTTGTAGCTTGACTGAAGTTAATATAATTGCAGCAGAGAGAAAGATAAGCCACTAAGTTTAATACAAAGGGCTATTGTTTAGGCACGCTGGGTAGTTTTATTCTGAGCTGTTCTTTACATCTGATTTACTGCTTGTTACCTTAATAAAATACAAGGGGGCATATTTTCAAGTTGGGACTTGTCGTAATTGTGAGAAGATGCAGCTGGTCCTCAGGCCTTACCTGCTCTTTTTAGAGAAACTGGCCAATGGGAGTGTGTGTTCTACTTAATTAGGCAGCTGACTAATCAAATGAAATGCAGTGATTAAGCAATTAGTGCTCTGATTGGTCAGCAACCAGCCGAAAGGCATACTCTGGACACATCATATACAAGAACAGGCTGAGAAAGGTATCCTGACTTGCAGAAGGGATGAGGGGAAGAGAGGTCATGGGTGTAGATGGAGAGAAAAAGGATGTAGTAAGGTATCATAGTTAGGAAAAGGGGCATGTGACAATCTTGGCATGTAGTCTGCAGTACTCCTTTCTTAGAGGTGGATGTCCACCGTATGTCGGTTTATACAGAGTGATGTCTTACTTTTTATTACTTTGTAATGTGTAATTTTTTTATATTGATTTTTAAAAATGTAGGTGAACTTTAACAAGTGGATGGTGTGAACATCCCTATAGCAGGAAGCTATTTTAAACTGTCATAGCGGATATGATAAAACCCATAGCATCACAAAATAAGCCAGCAAGTAAGGGATATATTGCTTATCTAGATAGTTCAGCCAGTTGTGAAGGTCTTGTTAGGTTGGAAAATTATCTCTAAATTTAGTCTGTTTACTTGTTGGATTATTGTCCAGAGTTTATTTGTTATGATGAGCAGTTTCTGAGACTTCATCCTCTGTAGTTTTGAGGTACAAACATAAGGAGAGAATGGGCATTGGGCAATTGAAATGTGCAATTCAGGTAATGCGTGCTTGGCCTTCGGGGTCACTTACGCTCTGCAGAGGAATCTCTTGAACGTTTTGTGCACTGCTTATTGATTGTAACAGTACATTAAAAATAAAATCTATGCTGTCTTTGGGGGACTTTTAGTGAAAGGTGTTCCATATTTATAAATATTCACTATGTCCTGAGGTAGTATAAAATTAAAATACTGACTAAAAATAAAATCCTAAATGCTGCCTTATTAAATTCCATAAAGGTGTTTCTTTACATAATATTTTCAAGTGTTCTTTCAGCACTTTTGAAGACACATTGAAGTAGTTTTATATTGGGCAGTATGCTCTTTACCTCATTTCTGAAGTGAGACATCCGAAACAAAAATCGTGTAGCGAAAGATGTGAATTAAAGCACAAAGAAGGAAGCTAAAAAGACCAGCATATTGTTTTCACATAAGTAAATGGTCTGATTGTTCTGATGTTTGAGCAGCCACAGTCAAGAGTACTGTGAGGAGTTCAACATTTTCAAATGAAGCGATTTATTTAAGTGCCTGCTTCTGAAGTTTTAAGCACTAGGTCAATTATTTAAAGAAGCTATAATCCCAGAGCATGAGTTCAAAGAGTAGTAAATGTTAAGGAAGGGTGGAATCAATTATCTTGCAATAACTGTGTTTATATAAGGATCTTTTACTGCTAGTAAACGAAATTGACCGCATTTGTGTTGAATCCGAAATCGTTATTAGACTTTTAAAATATTGTAGTATGATGTAGTACCTTAAAAAGCTTAGTGTTTTGTCGACTTGTATATTTTTTTTAGATTTAAATACATTATCTGTGTAATTTTGCCTTATGTTTAAATTACATAATATAACTATTAGGGAAATTTATAAAAGCAACACGTTCCTTCTTTCCTTCATCTTTAAACACTTTAGAGTCACAAAATCATGATCTGAATAACATAAGAACTGTCCCACCCTCCATGTTTTATCTTTTCCTTGCCTCAGCTGATCATGAACATGTTCTCATCTCCCATTGGGTCCAAATGCTCAGCAGACATGAGCTCATTTGAACCGATTTAATGCAGAAGCGAGTTCTTAGACCTGAAGGGCTGTTTTGTAGGATGCTTCATAGATAGCTGGTGGTATTATAGAAAGAAAGTTCGGCTTTTTTTGTTTTAGTCTGCCAGTCGTTTGGATAAACTATCTGTCATTTAATTTTCAATATGGTAAGAGTAACTCTTGAAGGCTGAAAAGTCAATAGTCAGATGTTTTTAAAACTTGACCCTTCCTTGTTGTTCCCAATAAATTAAAAATAACAAAACAATTCACAGTCTGTGTTGGTTTTATGACCTAAGAATGTCCGTGGTCAAAGAACATAAAGATGAACAAGTTTTCTGAGCAGCATCTTAGCTAATCGTCTTTATTTTCTTGATAGAAACATTAAATAGGGACTGATGAGGTGGTTGAAGAGAGGCTGAACAAGAGTTCCTCGTTTCAGAGGTACTTACGTTCTGTCAGAGCATGCCAACAATGCGGTATTAGTTCCCACTGCTGCAGAAGAGCAAAGTACAGGCTTGAGAGGATTCTCTGAGCTAACTATGGCTTCTGCAGATGTTGTTATTGAAATTCAAGTGATGAAAATGTTATTCCTCTACCGTTGCTTATCTCTCCTAGGTGATGACTTAACCTTTTCATCTACGTGTCTTGACTGTTCCTAAAATGGGGAAGTTCTGTAAAGGCCAAGATGTCTCTGTGTAGAGTGCTTATTAAATATCACTGGCAAAAAGATGAATGATAAATTCTGTTAAGTGAGGAGAGTATGCTGTTGTCGCATGGTTTGCTTGAGTCATCTGGAAAGTATGTCCTTTTTGTACTTACGAGGACACACTGGCAAAGTTGTTTCCGTGCTGCAAACGGAGAAATTTGCCAACCACGACCAACCTCAAATTAGAAATTAAATTAGCACCAAACTAGTGATCAATTCAGATATGAATGAATGCATCCTTTAAGCCATCCGTGTGAGTAAAGCCAATCTAAATTAGATGCAAAGTTTATGTGATTCTATGGATTATGTTTGGAATTGTGTTGTCACTATAGCTATGAAATTTTGAAATAACTGAATGGTCATGTGGGTTTCGGTTGGTTTTCGTTTTTTTTGGTGTTTGTTTTTTTAAATACTGGTGTGATATCTGTGAAAGAGTGTTTGTGCAGTAATCATAACATATTTTATGGCCTCTGATATTAAGGGTTGAAACTTTTCAAGATGCTTTAGACTTGTTTGCCATTGCCTAAGATATCAAAGTATTGTCTGTACAACAGGCTGTGATGCTTCAGTTTTTATTTGGAATGAGAGTCCTGTGTTTACTAATATATCTCTCAAGTTAAGCTGCCTCATAAAAGGTAGGTGGCTTCTGCATGGGTTTTGCACCCAAGTGTTTTCTAAACTGCGTGCTAAATTCTGTCAATATTTAGCTCTTCGTGTCAATTTGTAAAGTTATAATTCAACTAGGGCCTAACCTGTTATTTTGAGATCATGAATGGCTTCAAATACTGTATAGATTCTGTATTGCTTCTAGAGAGAAAGCTGAAGGAAATATTTTCAAGAAAACAAAAAAACAAAACCATCTGCAACTTTTGAAGTGTTATGCAAGTGTTACAGTTACGGTCACTAATAAATAATTTTTTAAAAGAAATCCACTATTCTTCCACGCCTGCTTTCCACAGTGACTTCTGCAGCTGAAGTGCCTTTGCATTATGCTTAAATCTGACCTCTTCGAGATGTCTATCTGTTTTTAGGTATTCTGAATGAATTTGAAAATTAACAGTATCCTTTGGTTTGCAGTACTGTCATGTGGGGGTGGGGGTGATGATGCAAAAAGCTGCTTTGCGCTCAGCAGTTCTTAGGAAGTTGTGGGCTATC
This sequence comes from Tauraco erythrolophus, assembly GCF_009769465.1. NCBI lineage: Eukaryota > Metazoa > Chordata > Aves > Musophagiformes > Musophagidae > Tauraco > Tauraco erythrolophus. The sequence continues at coordinate 22,077,436 of NC_141470.1, forward strand.
AAAGTAGTTGACTTTCTTAGCCTACAGAAAGGTATTCATCTTGCAAGTCACGGTGTCAGCTGAAGGCTGCTGCCCCTAACTGCCTGTCCCTGCCCTTCTGCCAGATGTTTCTCGGCTGGGAAATAGCATCCTGTGGGTTTTCCTTCATCCACGGCTGTACATGTCAGCTGGAAGAGTTCATGCCTGTTTTTTCAGTAGTTTAAGCAACACTGTTTGTGGTTTGTTTTTTTTTTTTTTTTTTTTTTTTTTTTTTAATATATATAATGCAATACAGGATTCTGGGTTTTACTTTCATGTGAAAATAGCTTTGCCTGAAGTAGTTTCCTAACCACTTGTGTAGCCGGCATTATTGTATGACTAGAGCCACATTAACTTTTGTCTACGCAACAGAACGTTGTTTAATATGACATTTAACAGCAAAATTGTGAGCATAGGGGCCAGAAATTTAAAAGGAGCTTTTAAAATTCTCTTAATATTTTTATTTTTACCTCTATATTTCTGTAAGTTTTAAAATGTTTTATCTCTTTCCTTTGCTAGCTTTTGGCGTTTTTTTATTGCTTTATCTTCTCCTGCTGTGTAACATAGTTTCCAAGTGGCATTTTTAAGTAGCTTTTGAGGCTCTTGAGTGGCTCTTCATAGGAGAATAAGGAGCCATAGAAGCAGAAGAAAATGAAAGAGAAGCTGTTTCTAAATATGTACTTTCTGGTAACCATAGGTTGTTTTCTTTCCTAATTTTCATACCTTTGGTAGACAAATTAATCTTTGCCACTGTTTATACAACAACATTTTTTTCTTTGTTTAACACTAGATTTTCTTTTTTTTATCACTAGAAACTGAAACTTTTACATTTCATTTCAGCATTAAGTTTGTTCAAGAGCAGTGTGAATATTTAATATGAAAATTATGTGAGGTAATTACTTGCTGTTTTGTTCCACTCTTCTCGGTCTAATGGGTTTAGATCTTTCCAGAGACGGGGAAATAGCAGGTAAAAGGACTAAGGATTTGTTACTCAGGTTTCTATAAGATGCACTAGTTACTGCAGAAATGTAGTCTTGCTGATGCAGTAGGTTACCTTTCTCATCTTGAGAAAGTTTTCAAACAAGAACCTACAATGACTTGTTTTTGCAGGGGGAGTTGGAGTGCTTTGAAGTAGCAGATTCGTGGAGTGTTACCTTGAATGAAGTGAAGAACCACTGCCAGTAGTTAAGACCAATAAGAGAGTGTAAGGCCAAAATAGTAGTATCATGATACTACACTACCATGATAAAAGCAATTGCTTTAGACTTTAATTAAAGTGTATTTCATTAGAAATTACTTCTTAGTGTATGACTAGCTCTACAATCGCAGGACTTTTACAAGTAGCATCAAACTGACTGGAAGTTGAAATTTACTTCTATAAAAGTATGGTCAGAATTACAGTGGCAATCCTGCTGCTACTGCAGTTAAATGTATAAAACAAGTATGCCAAAGAGAGGCATTTTGGCAGCAGACACTAAATATAGAGGAGGAAAAGTAGATCTCTTCAGATTTTTCAGATGGCTCTTAGCTCAGATTCATGCCCAAGTTGGCAAAAGATTTAAGATTTTCAGTGAATAATAGAGCCATTCAAAACCTTGGTCAGAATTTAAGGTTCTCAACCTGTGTGATTTAAACGTGAAAGAAGATGTTGTGGTGAAGTTCTTGGCTTAATCAAAGAGAAGCTTGAGAACGTTTAAAATATGTGTAAGCAAGATAAAATAAATAAAAAATCCAAGATGCAAATTAATGAGTTTGATGGTGTAATTTTTTTTTTTTTAAAATTGCACTTTACAGGTCTCTGGTAATTTTCAAGACTTTTCAGCACAGGATTGATAGTATCATGCTCTGTGCTTTTACTGTGCAGCTATTAGTGAATGCCAGTTACGTGGTCTGCGTAACTGTTGTATATTGCTGTGTACATGTAATCCTAACTTTTTTTATTCTGACTGTTCTTAAAAGAAAGCAAGTTAGGTTGGGTGTGGGTTTTTTTAACATTACTCATTGGGTGATGAATAACTGAAATGTTACAGAAAAATTCCTCCTTCTTCCGATGTGCTGTTTTGATGATGCTTTACTGCAAATACCTTGAGTCACAGCAAATATTTCCTCAAAGAGACAGCTATATCAGCAATGCTATTTTCTGAAATATTTCTATTCTGATGGTTCTTATTCATCTTAAGTGAAGCTGGAGGTCTGCTGTGCTGGATGTTACATACAGCAGTGGTTGTCGCTGGCCTGAAGGTATGGAAAAGACTGATAATGTACAAAACATGCAAGAAGTTGAATATTGTGTGGGTAGCTCAGATCGATACTTGCATAACAATTTCTGATTATGGCAGACTGTGCAGAGGAAAAAGGGAGAAGAAAGGACACAGTTTTCACCAGCTAGATGATAACTGAGCAATGTTAGAAAAACGTCATAGAATGGATAAAGTATAAGAGAGTAGAAGGAAAATGAAAGTCTTTTTTTTATTTTTCCTCAAATGAGGAATATCTCCTATGAATAAGAATCATCCTAGAGATGGACAGTGGATGTTGGAATCAGTGTCAAAGCAGATAACAAGATCAGGTAGGAGAAGGCTAAAGTTGTTAAAAAGCTCAAAGATTGTTTGTGTTTGGGGAAAGAAGGAAGAAGAGATGGATTGAAGTAATGAATCAAGAAGATAAATTCCTTGCTCTTTTGTCCAGCTGTCTTTGGATAGACATCCTTTGGGGAGTTTAAATCTCTATACGAAAAGATTGAATGTCACAAGGAACTCTTCACTGTTTCTCCTCTTTACAAGTGGAAAAAGCAGGCTACTTCCATGTTCCCTGCTAACTTCTGCCAATTGAGTGAACATGTTGAAAAGATTGATTGTGGGCTAGGAAAGCAAGTTTAAGACCTGGAATCATTCTTTTCATGGAAGTGAACAAGTTTCACGTTTCAGAGAGAGTGCTTTGTTGCGAAACCACTGAAATAAGAAAAGCACCTTCAAAGTATTTTTTTGTGTGCTGTTTTAACATAAGACCACACATCTTTTTTTTCTCCCCCCCCCCACCTCTGCTTTTGAAATACTTGCCATGTAAAGCTTTTCGATGCTGAATTGTGCTAGTTACTTCACAGCGGATAGCTTACAAAAATGTAAACAAGTGTGGAACCTGATCTAGTGAATGTACTCACTTCTTTGTGAGTATCCTAATGAGATGCATGTACTACATTCCCAATATTTTTGCAGATGAAATAGGAGTCCTAGATTTATCCCACTGAGCATACATCTTGCCTGTTATAGTCTTTGTGTACAAGAAGGGATATGACCACATCATTTCAATTTAGAAAGCCTGTAGGGGAGGAAATGTGAAGCAGATATTTTAAAACAAACTTTTCTGTTTGCTTTGGTCGCCGTTTTTGATCATGCTAGTGTAGCGCAGAGAAACAATGAGATCTTTTTGATACAACCTTCTCGTAAGCATTAGGTGGCAGTAGTGTGTTGTATTTGGCAGCTGCTTTGTCGTTTGTTATTTTATCTTCTGCGATCTTTAGTGTGGTGTAATAAATGGAGAAAACATGTATTTTATTTCTTATAGCTTTTATAAAATGCTGATTTATGGCTCTTCTGACTGTATGTGACTAAGGGCAGCCGTTGTTTGGACTCCTGTGTACACAGGCGGGATTAGCATACTGTAGTTTCTGCACAATATTCATGACTTATTTTCTGGTACACAGTATCTAACAGTGATAATATTAACGGCATATATTCTGATGAGAAATATGCTGTTAATGGCTAAGTGAGTTTAGTTTTGCAGCCTTCACTTTTTCATAGGCTGTTACCATTTCTAAATTTAATATAGCCTGTCAGATGAAGTATGTTTTTTATGCTTGCGTTTACTTGTTTTTTTCTTACATAGAAAACAAACCTAGGCTCAAGAGAATGGTGGTAGGAACATAATTAACCTTTCAGCATAGTGGTGTTATTGTCACTCCAGATCTTAGGTAAGTGCGGTTACCTTGTGACCCTTTTGGAGTTTTTTTTTCTCTTCATCCTTGTTTCTCGTAGGTAAAAGATCTCAAGGAGTTTGGAACTGGTGTTGCATTGTATTAATTGGGCAGGACGGTCAATTAATAGAAGAAGAGCAAGAAAGGGTTGACAGAACTTGCTATCTAATTAGTACCTGATGAACCATGTAGGCCACAGAGCCCAGGGGTGTAGTGTTGCTTCAGGGTGGCTCTGGTAGAAGACCTTTATATGCAAAATAAGCCTGTAAAAAAGCTAAAAATTAATATTTCAACATAGCTCCAGTGAAGGAAATCTTCATTGCTGAAACACTTCACTTTCCAGGGTAAACTTGGGGAAAGCTGGGGATACTTAGTAATTGATAGAAGGAACATGTATCAAAGTGTCAAGCCTGTGTTTTGTACAAGTCTTGCTCTTAAAAATTGCATAGGCTTTTGTTTGTTTACGTCTTTTTTTTTTTATGTAAGAGGTGATCTACAAGTTATGGAAATAGATGAGATAGGGGTTTTTTTTTAAATAAAACTGTAGTTTTTCTTCCTGCTTTTTGGAATCGTAAGAAGGAAATACTAGAGCAGTAAGATTTCCTCATGATTTGTGATAAAATGGCAAGCAAAATAATTCTAAGTTAAGAACAGGTAGTGCCATAATGCTTTGAGCTTCCACCCTAACTGGTTTTCTGTTACATAGTAATTTGTAATAGTTTTTCAGTTGAAAATTAAGGAATTTTGAATTGAAAAGCACTTTGAGTCTAGCAAGGTAGTACTGCCAGAATTATTTGGTTACCGGTAATTAGGTTTTTTCCTTTGTTTGTATGAATATATTAGTAATTAATTCATACTATTCATTCAGAAATTCTCCCTCCTCCCATGACAGGAGAAAAGTTTAATGTTTACATATTTAAAACAAACATTTTTTCAAAATGAGTTCATTTTCTCCTGAAGTTTAAGCTTCTTTGTTTTACTGAAATAAACCACCTCCTGGTTTAGAATACTTTTATTGAATAAATCACTTAAATTTTTGTAAAATACTTCAGGTTTTTTCATTCTGACCTAATTTAATGAGTTCAGCTGGTGAAGTTGGAAAATGGCTTCGTTCTGTGACCATTCAGTGAGTGCCACAGGGTGGGGGCCAAGTGCATGTTTGTCACCCATTTTCTTGGCCAGCACAGGTGACTAAAACATGTCCCTTTCTTAAATTTAGTTATCCAAAAATTCAAATCCCAGTTTAATAAACGATTTTATAATTCAGTCTGTGTTCTGATTTAAATCCAACACAGAATGGATTCTGCAAGAAAAAGAGCGTTCTGCCCTAAAGCCTAACAGCTAGTCTACATAAATTCTGATCTGTATATCATGCTGCCTGTAACCAGAGTAAATGGTCTGGAGTCGGTGTGCTTGATTGCTCAACTATAGCTGTCATATGCATGGCATAGGTAATACCAAATACGTGTGTTAATTCTGTTACATGCTGATAGGGATTTGTGGCTTAAAGTATTCAGTGTGACAATGTATGTAAAATTAGCAAAAGTGTTAACTTTAAATGTAAATTATATAGCTCCTGGAGTGTTGTAATTGCGATACATGATTCCTGTTTTGTGCTGTGTCCAGCAAGGAGACTGTTCAGCTTTATATTTTGATGCTTTATCAACTGATCTGGAACCTTCAATACATGCCATGTAATTTGATTAAAAATATTGCTACAATCCTTATAATGACATAGTATAGAACTGAAAATGTGGAGTTTTGCTGGGGTGTGAGGTGGTGAGGGGAACCCACTCTCCTATACCGTGTTAAGCTTAGCTGCAGTAATTCAGAACAGTTACACAAGTTTAATATCTTGGATAGTTCTAAACATAAATGTATTGAGCCCTGAGACCAGCAGGAGCAGAATGCCTATATGTGATAATGATCATGAGGTCTGGGGCCTTGACCAGCCACGCTTTAAATGGCCAGAGGACAGGGATTTCAGGGAGGGTACCCTTTGTCGAAAGCCTGCAGTCAGTATGAGTTTTGCGATAAGGTGAGGTTTTTCTACGAGCTGTCACTCTAGTCTCTCATGTTCACAGTCTGTGGTAAGACTTTCAGATAGGCACTTCTTGATCAAAGTGACAAAACTTCTATTTCCAAATGTAATTTGAGAAAGAGGAGGGATGCCGCACTAAGCTTAATTGTCCAAACTTGATTCCAAAGCTACAGGAACACAAAGGCTGAACACTGGCTTTTTGTGGAGAGAGAGGGGAAAAAAAAAAAAGAGTACAAATACAGAGAATGTCAGCCTACTATATTGTATTGATTCTTTAAATGTTTCAGAAGAATTGTTGATTTCTTAGATATTTATAGATGTGGCTTAAACATTGTGGTTGCATGGCCAGATTAAGGAACCTTGTTTTAAGAATTGTAATTTCTTTTTAATAAAAATGTGTCCGTGTGGTCTGTAGAGAACTAGAGAAATGGGCGCACTTGTACAACCCAATCCAGCCCTTGTTTAGCAGTTAATTTTTCCAGCTTTCTATGAGCATTTTGTCAGACCTACACAGATTTGGTTGTTGGTTTAAATCTGGCCAAGGCTGGTGGTGTCTTAATTGCTACCACAGAGCAACCATTTGGCCTGTGCGCGATGAATGTTGTCAAGGTACCTTCTGCAAGGCGGACATTCATCCACTGGGAATGTATCAAGAAAGTTTTCATTAATTGGTCCCTTTGTTGGCATTTGTGGCAGAGCGGCCAAAAATTGAGTATGAACAGACACTCTGTGTCAGGAGGTGAGATTTATTGGCAAGTCTCAGTGAAAACTGGTATTTACTACATACATTGTAAGTAGAGGCAAATGACTTTCCTCCTAAGAACAGCCTGGCATTAAATTTACTCAGATTTCTTTTTTTGTTTAAAAGGCAGGGAAATAATAACAAGAATTCAGACTGTGATTGGAAATTAAATAGGAAATAGCTGGTTAATATTTTTCTTCTTAATGCTGACTGTCTTACAGCTTCTTTTTAATATAATGTGAAGTGTTATGATCAGCTCTGTAGTCTACAGACAAATTTGCATGGACCTATGAATACTTCTGTCAGATGAGAACACTTGACAGTTTTTGTCCTGACCTCATTAGCTCAACCTGTAGATAATAACAATTACAGTTGAAAATGTATAAATGTAGTGTAAAGCGTGAGAAATGTTTTTAAACATAGTTTCCAGTTTTGATATTTTTATGTTCATGTGAACTCTGCATTTTGTTGTTCTTGTTTTGATAAAACGGTGCACTTTTTTATATTCCAAAGCACGTACTGGTCATCATTTGTGCATTTTGTCTTAGCGCAACACGCTTGTTTGCTCAACTTTGTACAGACCAAAGCTGGCTGTGTATAGGCTTTCTGTTCTCCTTGCTCATTCCCATTTTGTCTTTGAAAGAATTTTAACTTATTTATATAAATAAAGTAATAGTTTAGACTTATTAACCAAATAAACTGTCATATATTGATGCTGAGAGAGCATTCTAATTCTGAAGTTTGAATAAATTGCCTCTTCAATATTGACCTTTTGATACAAGAATAAATATATTGAACCCCTCAAATACTAGAATGTGACTTTTGAAAGTGCTTGGTAAATCTGTGTGATTCCAGTAACGAGTCAAAGTCTCATTCTGTGGGATTCCCAGCCATGAGTCTGGCAATGTTACTTGAAAATAGTGGCTTGACTTTTTCTCTTCATCCAGCTGCTTCCAATGTTTCCCCCCCCCTCATTCTTTTTCTCTTCTGAACAGCGTAGTATCCAACTCTTGTGTCCACTTGCTGTCATTCACCTAACTCTCCCATCAGTGGAAATCCATGTCATTGATGTGTACTGCTGTTATCTCATCCTATCCCATGCTTGTCCATGGTGACTTTGTTTTTGAAATGTTAACCCAACCAACTCTTTGCATGGCAGTTTTGTGACTTTTACCTCTTCTATTTGTGATTTTAATTCAATTCTGTCACTCATCAAAAATGGTAGCTTCACCAGATATGGAGCAGTGCTTTATTTGTAAAGTTTGGGTTAAATTTCTCTTCCCTGACGGCTAACCGAGTGTCTTCTGCCACTGCTTATTTTTCAATATAAATACAGGTCTTTTTATAAATTCCAGGAGGTATTGTAGTTGTAGTGTAGGTCACGAACACTGTGGCTTCTTATTACTTTTACCCAAAAAAAAAAAAATCATACTTGGCTGGAAATCTGGTTTCTACCTGCATTACATGAAACAAATACTGTCAGGCTATAAAACTATCATAGCTACTGCTATATGCCTAACATGGAGAAAGGGACAAGGATGCTAAGAGATACGAAGTTAATTTTTGATATGAATATTCTATCATTGATTCTTATTTACAACTAAGATTTAGTCATTAGATGTAGTTCCTACAAAAGCACAAGTACTTGAACGCACGTAAGTAATCTTCTGTGAAAATCTTACTACTCAATTTACTCAGGAACTTAGGGTACACCTCTAGCTTTAAAAACATCCCTCATTCAAATACAGGCACACACCCTATTGAAATAAAGCAGGAGTTCAAGACTTGTCTAAACTTGTCAGTTTAATTTAGCAAGGTGATTCCCTGAGACTGTAGATAATTTCAGAGTTAAAAATCTTTAATAAATCCGATAGCTTAGAAATTTTCTGTACTATAACTGTTGGTAATACTGACTGCATAATGGTTACTTTTTGACTTGTGATAGTAAGTTAGAATAGTCTAATAGTCTGAAGATTTCTGCAAAGAAGGTTGTAGAAAGTGGAGGGTACTTCTTATTTCAACCCCGGGAAAAAAGAGCTGATCTACTTCATTTTCCGCAGTCAGAAAAAATAGAAAGTTTACATTTTAAATAGGCTTACTTAAAAGCTGTGTCATTTTAGAGGGGAGAAGTTCTTTACAGTTATCTGTGAAATACTTATTAGTAAATTAAATCACTTTTTCATAACCTAGATAAAAATTTGAGAGAAGTAGTAGTTTTTGTAGAAAATAGTGTCCTGTTTTGATGTATAGAGTTGTGGACGTGGTGCATCTTTGATTTTTAAAGTGAATATCCCTTATACATAAGGCAAAATAACCATGGTAATGTATTCAGTAATAAATGAGAAGGAATAGAACTTTTTTTAACCTTTTCTAAATAATCAGCCTTTTCAATTTGTCCTGTGGAAAAGTAGTTACGAGTAAAAGTTTGACTATGTTAAGCATTTTAGTTATCGTGTGTTCTACAGTTGACTATGTTAAGCGTTTTAGTTATCGTGTGTTCTACAGTTTAGCAAGAGATTCCAACTTCAGTGTAAAACCTGTTCCTGTGTGCTTCACCCCTCCCCTCCAAGAAGTCGTATTAAGTTGATTCTCACTGGGTGCTGTAAATTTCTTTTTCAAAATAGATTCATGAGCACCAATAAGAAACGTACATTAAATTGATTTAACTAGAGGTTTTCTGCTTGCTGCTTTGAATTTGGTTAAAATCAATCAACCCTATTACATTTATTGCATACAGTTAAGTAACTTGTGCAAGTGTTAGGAGGACAGGGACCTTAGTGTGTCATCTCTGTGTTGCTTGATTTGCTCAACTAAGCTATCGTACTTTCTCGTCTTGTGGTATGAGAGTTCTTAAGGTCTGGGTATGGTTACTGAGATGTAATGCCATTACAGTTATTGACTAAATGCTCTTTATTAACTTCCAGGGATTAAAGTTCAGGGATTAATTTTCCAATTCTTAAAGTGCAGAAGGGACCAAACTTCATGGAGTATAAACTAGGCAGAAATAAAGACTGTAGCAGTTGAATGTGCTGTAGTGTGTTCCAAATTTGTATACAAACCCTATGGGTGAAAACTATGTGTGTGGTACACTGTATAAATAAAAATAACACTGTATAAATAAAATATATGATGGAACTCAATTTTTGGGGAGTCTGCACTTTTAATTATTTGGTGAACACAACAACATTAACACCTTTTCACCTTTTTTCTGAGACAGAAAAAGTTTGCTCACTGGCTTGTTCTTTATTCTGTAGCAGGTATCAAAGGCAATAGATTAGCATAATGAATTACAATTAATTTACCTAAACTAAGATGTTCCATGAAAAATCTCTTAAATGTTTGGATACTTGTGTAACTATGAACTGAAACTGTATTTGTGTTTCAGAGTACGTTTGCCAGGTGACATGATGTTCCCCACTCTACTCAAACTGCTGAAAAGCACAGGCTGATGTTTATAAAAAATAAGACAGTTCAATACAGATGTTTGAGAAAAGTGTAATTATGATACTGTAATTGAAATGGGCATAAAGTTAAGTTGGTATTAGCCTGCTTTCCTCTTTCCCTGCAGCACTAAAAATTTCACCAAGTCTCCAACAGAAAATGTTTAAAGTGTGTTTTTCATTTGAGCTTTGGACTTCAAGGTTCATGCTTTTTCAAATTTTTCTTAGTGATTGCAGAAACTAAAACAAACAAAAACTCTGGAAAAAAAATAATTAAAAAATAACCCTTACACTAAGAGCCAGAGTCCTCAAGAGTGTGACATTTAAGATAAACATCAAGGGAGCGAGCAGTATTGCATTTATGGGTAAGGTATTTTTTATAGTTAACAGATGAACTAATGTATTTCCATTATCAATCAGTTTATTTTTTAACATTCACAATAACTTCAAAGCATCATATGCTGTAAAATGATAAAAATTCTAGACAATCTTTAGTAATGGTAAGAAATTAGCAAATTACTTGTAATAGAGATATAAAAAAAGGAAAACTAGATTGGGCATATGTATCTAACCTTCCTTTTTCCCCTCCCTCTGTCAGATTCAGGAAAATATCCTTTCTTATTTTTATGAGGTCCTATTAAGTAGTAACATGTCAGTAATAATTATTACTGTGTTCAAAAATCAAAATGAGTGCTCAGCAAAAAGCTATTTTTATGGAAATACTGCTTCTTAAAAATGTTTTGCATATGCAACCAGAAAGATTTAAATATATCCTAAGCGCAGTAATACCGCTGAAAATAGTGCTCAGGTGGCAGGTATGAATGACAGGAAGATAATTTACACAGATTTTGAGAAGTGATATTGCAAGAGACATTGGGGGACTCTAACATTTGGAGTAAGAACTTGTAACTGGATGTATAGAGGGAGAGATGAACTGTAGTTCAGTTTCAGGAGGAGACAGGTCGAGTAGAAAACAGACTTGTCTATTTTCATGATGGAGCTTGTACACGGTTGCAGCTGAGATTAACCCAGAAATAAGGCTGAATGGGGAAAAAGGAGGAGATCAGAAAGTACATCATATTTCACCTCTCTCAAACCAAACCCCTGGCTCTGTTGAAGCAGCTCCTCTGAAGGGTATGCTGGAGAGGGAGGAAAATCAGAAGCAAGAATATGGTTAACCAAGAATGAGGGAAGATAACCAAAAAAGAGTATGGTTGATTAATATCCAAAGTATTGATGGAGGACATTGGAGTACTCTCTCTAAGCTTCAGCTATTAGTAGGTTGGTGTAAAGGTTGGCGAGGTGTCCTTTGTGGTTGGTGTCTGAGCTGGCTGAACAGGATCTAAAACAGCTGGAGAGAGGACACTGTGTTTCTTGTCTCAGAGGTGAAGGAGAAAGGTATGGGGAGTTGAATCAAGAGTGGATTTTTGCCAGAGACAAGCATTCTAGGATTTTGATCAGCAAGCTGGAGAGTAGGCAAAGGGAGTCAATGAGAGCAGGTACACGAATGAAGTGGGGTCACTGAGGGGAAAAAAAAAAAATGATTGAAGAGCAGAGGTTTGAGGATTTTTCTTCGTGTAGATGTAGACTACTAACAGAGGTAACAGGAACAAGCCCAACAGAGCAAGGAGCAAATACTTTCAGAAAGCATGGAGACCAAAATGGATATATGGATACATTTTTTTAATTAGTAGATCCCCTACAATGTAGTTATTAGTTACATGAAATTGTAGTCTTTCAAATATAAAAATTGCATATGCTACAAATAATAAATTTTCCAAATCTGTAGGAAAGAAGTTAAAAGCAAAGTGATAAATCTGAAGAATAATGAATATTCTGCATTATTCAAGAAATTAACAGAATAGCCTTTTCTGCATTATTATTTTTCCCAGGTACTTCTGACATTGGTGGTTTACTGGTCTTAACTCACTACTTCAGTGTAGTCCTAAATTATTTTTCAGTCAGGCAAAATTTTAGCGTAGGAAAGGAAAAGTGTGATTGATTTTGTGGGAGTGTTTTCTCAACATCCTTGGCAGGAGAGAAGCCAGCATTCTTAGTGCTGTTTTGGGCAATGCTGTTCAAATCTAGTGAAGTTTCAGTGTATTAAGTCTGGTATAATATTACTTGGATAGGTCTTTACATCCTTTCAGGTGTAAGCTTGTAGGAGAATGCTTACAGTCTCCTCCAAATGGAGTGAAATATACAGCAGTCATATAACTCTCTTTTTATGTATTATAATTAACCTTACAATATGTGGAGTGGATCCAGATTTTAAATATAGCATCCGAAATATTTTAAAATAAAGAAATATCATTTTTAGATAAACTATTGCTTTGAGTAGTGACTGCTGGATGTATACCTCATACATAATTGTTAAAATAAGTAAGACTGCTAAAAGGAAACTGTATAAGTCTTTAATGTGATCTGACTATTTTACCTTGTATTCTTATTAAGCATTGATTTTGATTTTTTTAATGAGTTTTCATAAACGTGGTACACAATCAACCACCCATGTTAAAAATGCTATTAAAACTGAAATACAACTGGAAGAGCTAAGGTTTCAGAAAAATTTATTTGAAAACAAATAATACAGTTAAATAGCTTTTACAGTACAACATGATGCATGTTGTCAGAACATTGAATTTAGTGCCTACCAAATAAAAATATAATTACTCATCTAATTATTTAGATGACTAAATGCAATGACCAAAATTTTTTTATTTGTTTGCACCTTGGAATTTTGTCCTCTTTAGTTGGGGAGATAAAAAAGGGATCTCTGAGAGATAAACTTTTACAGATTGCAACTGTGCTTCATCCATATTTTCACCAAGTTGCAAGCTTGTCCTCAGTCTTGAATGCAGAGATGACTTAAAGTATGCTTACTCATATGGTGGACAAAAAAATACACATTTATGTACAGAATTCATACTTGAACCTGCAGGTACATTCGCTTCTGTATGGAAAAATACATGTGAAAAACCTTGAGGTCAAAGATGAACATTTTGCTCTTGTGTACATTCTCGTGTTGTCATACAAGGGGTTTATCTGGGTAATACCCATCAGTGCAAATGACAGATACATAAATCAGTGAGAAAATAGACTCCAGTAGAAGTGGTCCTTTTAAATTTTGAATTTTATAAAGCACACATAATATTCATATTCTTTTCTTTCCAAAATTAATTATAAACTAAACCAAAGGGATTCAGTTAATCAGAAATCTGCTCAAACACTTGTAGAACAGGTATTCTAAGTCTTAAAATCTGCTGTACATTTCAGTGCCCCAACGGATGTTAGTATAAAGGGCAAATACAGTTAGTATAAAGCTAAAGCTCCAGAATAAGGGATATCTTGATTTATAACACAGTTAACAGCTGATAGGTCTGACTATATTGCAACTTTCTCGTCTTCAATGTTGTTTCCTGTTGGTCCATCACTTATACAGAGCAATTTAAAATATAAAAAAAAATATTATCGGAGGTGAATTAAAGCCACAGGAAGATGGAGCTTTGAGAGTTCCTCTTCAGTAGATATTTGAACCAAAAAAGTCAGAATGCTCTGTTCAGAACCCGTAGTACAAATGGTAAGGAAAACGTGGTACCGTTTTAATTATTGTTGCCTGTTTAATGTGGAATTTCTTGCGGCCATGTCCTTGAATAACCATTTCTTAACAAAAATGACACAATTTTGTAGCCAGTGATCCATGACTTCAAATATTTGGAAGGGCTGTTGATTCACTGAACTGGAAGAAATTAGAGATGTTGAGGCATATTTTCCAAAGTAGGATTACATGTATTATATTTGATCATGTATATTATAGAATCACAGAATGTTAGGGATTGGAAGGGACCTCAAAGGATCATCTAGTCCAATCCCCCTGCCAGAGCAGGACCACCCAGATCAGATCACACAAGAACACGTCCAGGTGGGTTTTGAACATCTCCAGAGAAGGAGACTCCACAACCTCTCTGGGCAGCCTGTTTCCAGTGTTCTGTTACCCTTACTGGGAAGAAGTTCCTCCTACGTTCCAGCTTATATCCATTTCCCCTTGTCCTATCATTGGACGCCACTGAGAAGAGCCTGGCTCCATCCTTATGACAGTCACCCTTTCCATATTTATAAACATTAATGAGGTCCCCCCTCAGTCTCCTCCAAGCTAGAGAGACCCAGCTCCCTCAGCCTTTCCTCATAAGGGAGATGCTCCACACCCTTAATCATCTTTGTGGCCCTATGCTGGACTCTCTCAAGCAGTTCCTTGTCCTTCTTCAACTGAGGGGCCCAGAACTGGACACAATATTCCAGATGCAGCCTCACCAGGGCAGAGTAGAGGGGGAGGAGAACCTCTCTCGACCTACTGGCCACACCCCTTCTAATACACCCCAGGATGCCATTGGCCTTCTTGGCCACAAGGGCACTTTGCTGGCTCATGGTCATGCTGCTGTCCACCAGGACCCCCAGGTCCCTTTCCCCTGTGCTGTTATGATGTAGAATAGAACGTATATTCTATTTACCATTTAAATAATTAAAAACCCCTAGGTACGTGTAATACAGCATTCAATTTATCTGCAGTAGCCTTAACTGAACATTGGTGGTGGTGGTGTTTAAATCGGCCGTGTGTAGTATTACAAGAGCTGCTGGGACCTACAGCACCTCCTCTTGTTCCTGTGTCATGGTCCTCTGCATGTACCTATTTCTGTTTGCAGTAGTCATTCTCTCTAGGTAAATTGTCCATGAGACCAATGGTTCCATCAGCAAATTATCCAGAAAATGCCGTCAGTGCGCATGGTGACATTTGTGCCACTGGTGGTTTTGTTGCCATTTCAGTGGTCTAATTAAATTGGCAGTTTTCTTTCGTGCCCAGCATCGTTTTCTCCCTTCCTTTGGCACCTTAGCTCAGACCTTCTCCTTTTCTCTGTCCTTTTAACTGAATATCAAATGCATTATTGATTGCTCCTCTTCCACCCTCCTCACTTCTACTCACTTCAACTTTTTTTATATCTTTTTTCTTTTTTTTTTTTGATTGGCAGTATCATCCAGACAAACAGAAGGCAGATGTGCCAGCAGGAGAAGTGGAGGAGCGCGTGCAGAGGTTCATCGAAATTGATCAAGCGTGGAAAATTCTAGGGAACGAAGAGACAAAAAAAGAGTATGACCTGCAGCAGCGTGGTAGGTTCCTGCCAAGGAGTGCTGTAGTGGCAGCAGCTCTTTAAATAAGCAGGGTCTGGGAGTGGTAGTTAGATGGTATTTTAAAATGCTGTTTATTGCTGAACCAAATGTTTCTTTCGCTCTTGTCCTACTTTCAAATGTGGATCCATTATTTATAGCTCTTGCTACACATACATTAGCTAGTGAAAACATTGAATTGCTTCTAACAAAACATTAGGTGGCGTTATTCCTAATAATTTGAATGAATATGAAATTTATACTAATTACAAACCTTAGCTCTTTTTATTTTATTAAGGCAGCTTCATCAAGCGTTCTTAGTTTTAAGTCTTATGCTACATGTTGTTGCAGTATCTCAGGTATAGGTATTAATCCATTTATACCTAGTGTTCAAAGTGTGGGGGTTTATAAGCACTTCAGAATTAAGATACATTCTTTCCAGTTGTGCGTGTGTGTGTTATGGTAGCTTTCATTATTCATCTCTAGTCTAAAATATAGTCTTTTTGAAGCAGGTTTATAAATAATATTCCAATATAACACATTAACTAGGCAGCTCTAGCCTGCATTTCTTTTTATACCTCTCAGAAAATAGCTTCTTAAAACAGTGACAGGCTGTTGTGAGAAAGAAAGGGGGGAAATGTAGGTCAGGTCTGTCACACATGGGCTACCATTACATGAAGTGATAGGCTGTCTTTCTGCTCTGGCCTCAGGATAGGAGTCCCTCAGCCTTCCATTAGAACCTTCAATAAATGTATATCCACCCTACATGTTAATGGGGGGAGTCAATAATAGTGTGTTGCCTGTGGGGAAAACACTCAGTCGCACTCCGCAGTAACACACTCTGGTCCAGCATTGACGTGTAGCCACCACCACTTTTGAATGTGTCTGATAAAAGCCCACTGTCTCTGCAGCTTGTTATTGAATTCTCTTCCATTGTACATTGGCACACCATCAGACCTTTCTCTCTTGTGCTGATTTTTAACTCCCCTGCCGCTGCGGATACCAGAACTTTGAGAGACAAAGGCTTAGTCATTCTGGCAGATATGCATCACTGCAGGATAAAGAGAGTGATATCTAATTGTATATACCCAGTATGAATTCTCTAGTTAAATAATCTTGTATTTCAGACTTTTGTGGGCGTTTTGGAAAAGAGGGTGGAGGGGTAAAACAGAATTGTTGAATAGATATTTTAAAAGAATGGAAAAAAAATTATCTTGTGCTAATTTGTTATGTAAACAGTATTAAGATCAAACTTAAATAGATTTTCATCTCAAACTTATTTTTTTTAAATGCCTGAATGTGATGCCACAACAGGAATTTCTGCCACCCAGTGCTCTAATCCTGTTGTACTCTTAGCACTTTAGTATTGGCTATGTCTTCCATTTTCACAAATTGTACATGCACAGGAAAAAAGAAATATTAGAGACCGTTTCTTAGAAGTCTTTTGTGTAGATAGTGAGTTTTACCTAAAGCTTAAATACAGGCCATAAAGTTCCATTTTGCTTGGGTCAGGTTAATCCACTGAAGTCAAGAGCTACATCAAGATTTAATAAGCTACTTTGTTTTCCCATGGAATTTAAGGACATTGCTATAAATTAGTTTTGATAAAATTTATTATATGGTATTTTAAAGGTTATCTGTATTTCCTGAGAATTTTTTTTTTTTTGCATCCAGATGAGTTCTTCTAAAAGCCATCTCAAGATTCAGTAAAAAAGTCTTGGTAAATAAAGAAAACAAATTGTACATTTATTTACACCAGTATTTGGTAATGGTATGCCAATGGGGTAGATCTATTTTAATATAGAGTGTGCCATTCACAGAGGACCCAGTGTTTCAAACTAAGCCACACGTAACATACATGTGCAGTGTTGCTGCATTCTTTGCAGCATGTTCCCTGGCAGCAAAATGATGGTGAAATAAATTCTAGTTCTTTGAATGCCTGTCAAGTTGCTTCTGAAGTCATGATTCTAGACAAATTCGTAGACGCTGGTGTAAAAGCTCACAGAAACAAAGGAATTGAGACAGCAGCTAAGGAGAATAGAGATGAGAGAGATAATACAGCAAGTGAGTAAGACTGCAAAGCCCAGGAAGCAAAGTCTGAAGGATGCCAGTGTGCATGTGCGTGTGGCTGCCGGTCATCAGGAGTCTTTTGCACTCTACTCTTTTTCCCATTTCACAGATTGTTTATTTGTATGCACCTTCTTGCTTTATACTAACTAAATTTTTATTATTGGCTCAGAAATTCAGTGGCTGGAGAAGTTCTAAGAAGCTGAAATTCTGTGCTGCTCTCTGGTTTTAATTGTGGGGGGTTTTTTTGATTGAATCATTGAGAATAGCAAGTGAATGTGCTTTCATATCTTAATACTGCTTTTCTCTGAAGGTATCACAATGATCTCCTACTAATTTTTTGTGCCTTCAGGACACAGTATTAAAGAGGAAAAGGCAAACCTGAAACCACATAGAAGTTTGTCTCAAATACTTATCAGAGCCTCTGTGGTGTGGAAATCTTACAAGAACTGCTTTTTTTGTATGTTTTGTGAAAATTTTTCCAATTCTTTGTTTTGTTAAATCTCTAATGACATATAAGAATACCCTTTTATAAAGGTGAATCTTTTGCTTCCATTCCCTGTGAATAATTTGGGGGATGAAAAAAAAAGGTGCATAACAATTTACCTATTAAGAATGTACTTTTTTTCCTCGGCAGATTTTCTTCTTAAAGATTTTTCCATTCTTTGTTCGGTATCCCATTTAGAAAAGACTAATATGCAGTTTAAGTTTGACAGTAATAATTACCAAAAGTTTTTCAGTAAGTTTAGCTTGGAAAAAAAAAATGGTTTATGGTTTTCATATTAGAAGTCATCTGAACCCTGAAAGCTCATGCTTTTGGGTCATAGTTTGAAAGAATAAAAATTTCTTCACAGAATCAGAATCATGTAGGTTGGAAAGAACCTTCACAGGTCATCTAGATCAATCTCCTACTCTAAGCAAGTCCACATAGGTCAGTTGCTCAGAACTCCTTCAAACCTAGTTTTTAATATTTCCAAGGATGGAGATTCCAGAACTGCTCTGGGCAGCCTGTTCCAGTGTTTGAACACCACCAACCCAAACAAACCAAACCCAAAACCCACCAAAACATGTTTTCCTTCTGTCAAGTCAGATATAAGGACTCCTTTTTCAACTTGTGCCTTTCACTTCTCATCCTTCCTCTGTGCACCTCTGAGAAGTCTTTTCTACACCCTGCTATTAGGTAGTTGTAGACGATGAGATGCCTGCGTTCTTTTGGCCTCTCCATGTATGACGTGTGTCCCAACCCCTGACCATGCTTAGCAGTCCACTGGACTTGTTCCTCTATGTCAGTGCTTTGTACTGAGGAGACCAAAACTTGACGTAGGAGACTTCACGTGCCATCTCTTGAAGTGCTGAGTAGAGAGGAAAGAAATCACTATCTTGACCTGCTAGGTACACGCTTGCTAATACAGCCTGGTATGGGGTTGGCCTTTTTTGCAAGAGTGCCCTGCTGACTCGTGTTGAACCTGTTGTCCACCACGACTCTTGGGTCCTTTTCTGGAAGACTGCTTTCCAGCCAGTTGTCTCCCAGCCTGTACTGATGCATTAGGTTGTTTTGTCCAAAAAGCAGGACTTAATCTTTGTGGAACTCTTGGTGTCCCTGTCAGCCCATTTCTATATCCTGTTGAGGTCCCTCTGAATAGCAGCCCTGCAACTTTTGTGCATTTTTGTTGCTTTAAATACAAAGCAGCTGTGTATCTAAACAATCACATAATTAAGATAATTAATTTGCTAACTCATTTTACATTTTAATTATCAGTGATTGAATGATTAACAGAAAGGTCATAATTAAATTTAAATCAATAAACTGGTGACTTTGATTAATTTCCAACACTAAATGTAGCAAATAATTCAAAACCAGTAATGGGATTGACACTAAAACCAGTTGTATGTATATATTTTTAGGGCAGAAGGTGGAGAAATTTAAGAATCTAGGGGTTTTTCCGTGTATGGCTCCAGTGAGGTTCTATCCAGGATAATATGTTTTTACGTGGTGATTGACACGGGTGTCCATATTCCCCAGTGTTTACAGGGTGGGAGATGTAATCACAAGTAGGAGTTTTCACATCTCAGCACATATCTCCTTTTGGTTTTCAATTTTTAAGTTACATTTTTAGAAAAATATTACAGATGCCATTTTCATACATGAATATGTATTTCAGTGTCATTTTCCTTTAGTCCTCGCTTCATTTCTTAGACATAAGGAATTACAGGTCCTAACTGGAAGTGTCGGTGTTCCAGCTTGTGCCATTTGTCTCTGAGAATAAGTCTGGTTCCATCCTTTCTGTACCCTCCCCCTTTAGGCAGTGAGGCACAACAAAAATCTTTCCTTAGCCTAAAATAGTTCATTTTAAAATGTCTGTTTGCTAATTCAGCTTTCACTGACAATACCAGTATCTTTAAAACCTGAAAAAAAATCTTTGAGGATGTGTCTTCACTCTCAGTTTTTGTACTGCAGGTTTAGTAAAGGGAGGCCTATACAGGTGTGGACATAAATTAGGAAAATGAAAAAACAAGCTAAATAGAAGGTAGTTCCTTCTCCCCCTGCTCCTTTCCCATTCCACTCCTAGTACAGTAACCTGAAAAGACTATTTTGGAGATGCTCACTTTCCCATTATTCCAGTATTCCTTCCTGGTCCAGCAATAAAGCGATGATTCTGTATTAGACATCAAGATATCCTACATAATTTAGTAAATAGGATGCCAGAAGAATAACCTTACAAAACCGCTATGAGACTAAGTGGAAGCAAGACAAAAGCCTACAAAAATGCTTTTAATAGCTAGCAGAAATGGCCACTGAACACCTTGACTTCCTTATTATAAAAAAGGAAAATAATTAATGCAGCATATTTTAGTTGTTTCTTGGTATGAAAATTCCTTCTTAAAGAATTTTAAACCAAAATAAAGCTTTAACATGGCTGCTAGTTTAGGCTTTTCAGTGTGCCAGGTTATAGTCTTTAAGTGACAGAAGCGTATATTCCTTCCCTAGCCATGGATTTTACAGCTGTAGACCCTCAGCTAGTGCTGGAACACAAGCCTTTTACCGTCACGCTCTGGAGTTCATTCTAATTTACACTGGCTACAAGCAAAGCGGTATTTTTTTTTTATTTTTTTAACAAACATAGCTTTTTGTTAGGAAAATTCTTAACACGTGTCTCTCATAATTTCAAATAAAAGTAAGCATGGTTATTTTAAATTAATGCAAAAGACCCAAACTTAAGTAATTGTTTAAAAACTAAATAGCCCATTAGAAAAAAAATAACTTGTGAAAACATCCAGGTTTTCAGTACTGTGATGATTTTGATACTGAGTAGATTCTATGAACAGTATTTGATTGACAATACGTGTCTTGAACTCTTTAAATTATGTTTTGTTTAAAAAAAAATCCTAATAATATGACTGATAAAGAGCTAGAAAAATCTTTTCAGTATTATGGCTGGTTTTACTATTACCATAAACTGCTAAAAGGGTTAAATTTCCATTTACTGCTTGCAACCCTTTCCCTAAATCTCAGCCTTAAATAGCCCAAGAAATATTTATTGTATCCTCAAGTGAAACTTAAATACCTTTCCTCTTTTACAATTTCTGAATGACCCAGCAAGGGCTCTAGTAAAGCTTTACTGAACCAAGCTGCTAATAGTTATTTAATGTTGTTCTGTAGCCTGAAAGAATCTCAGTAGATTTTTCCTTTTAATCTCTTTGAACTGCAGGCTCATAAACCTCTCTGATGAGCCTGCCAGTGTTTTCTTAGATCCTGCAGTTGAGACAATGGAGCTGCAGAATCCTTTCACCTCTTGTTGTCAGACAAATCCAATAGATGGCAAAGCCAGGCAGGCTGTACTTCTTGTGAATTAAAATTTGTTTTTCAAGTTACGGACAATCTTCCCTAGGTGCTTAGGAAGGCGTTTGAGAAAGTACAGCTCGATGCACAGAGCTCTGCGGCGTGAGCCGACGTCACATATGAGTAAGCCTACCACAGAACTCGGTACTGGTAACACCACCAGTCTTAAATAACCTTCTCTGGCAAGGGAGTGAAAATCAGACACCGGTTCTCGTCAGAGAACCACTAATGAGGGAGTCATGGCTGTAATAATGATCATGTAGATGAAATAAGAAGAGCACAAGAAATATTAGTCACTAACACACTCTGAAAACCATTGGGTTTGTAGTTCTGCTTGTAAGCTCCCCATGCTCGTACTAGGCTGTGTCTGGTTTTAAGTATACTGTCTTAAAATATACTGGATTGGGTAGTGTATTTAATAGGAGAATTAGAAAATCAAAAAGCTTTGTTCAACTCTGGAAAATGTTTCTCGTGCTTGAGCCAGATAAGCAAATAAACGCAGCATACAAAACCGACTGACAAGAGCGGTCACTAGATTATGTGCCAAGTTTGGAGACTTACTCAAGAGTACTAATTGAAACTTTACATCTTTTAAGATAACCAGTAAGACTCTTTCAGACTTGAGCATCAGACTAGGAGTAACGATCCCAGTTCAGGCTGGGAATTGTATGAAGGATTAATTTACCTGTTGTTTGGTTGGGGTTTTTCTCAATTTTTTTCTTTTTGAAATTACAATTGCAGTAATGAATTAGAAGAACTTGGTTGAAATTATGTTTCCTGGGCTTCATATTGTACTATGTTTGGAATAGAAGAGAGGGTAGGCTTTTCCTCAGCTGCCTTCTCCGTTACTTCATGAGTAACTTTACTTCAGGAAGTATAGTAATCTCATGAATCTGCATCTTGCCAGTTCTCTTCATGGTGGTATATGGAACATCTGCCCTTTTTGTATTTTTCTGCCAGCAAGACATGACCCAGACCTCCACTTCCAATCCTATAAAACTTGTTCTGAGTGAAATCCTGCTTCATGAATTCCAAATAGGAGGGCCTGGTTTCTCTTTAACTTATTTTTTTACTTCCTATAAATGAAGCTTAGGAAAAACCTGCTCTTCCTACAACCTAAGAGACCATTTTCCTTTGTGAATTTTTCTTCTTAGTATTAAAAAACCAAAACAAACAAAAAAACCCCAGGTGAAATGGGAAGCACTTGCCTTTTTTGTATTGTTCTCACAGTTACAGTATTGTTGTCTTCTACTGCAGTGGAGAGAAGAACCTGAAAGTAGGGAGGTAGACAGACTTCATTTTGATCTCGGCTTTTTTTTCCTCCTCAAAAAAAGAGGAGGAGGAATCTTTACTTCACACAAGGCTTGCTGGAGGAAACGCCTCTAGTTTTGAGGGTGTTTTCCGGACGTTCACCATTCCTGTTCTCATGCTTTGTAGCTAGAAGGCTGTACCAGACTAACTCCAAGTAACATTAGTTATTTGGCATGAGTTAAGACCATCTGACTTTTTCTTTTATTTTGGACATTTCATGCGGTTAACTAATGTTCTGATCAGGTGTTAACAAACATGTTGTTAGTTTGTATAACTAAAACATTATCCAGAGCTCTTGTTTATGTAATTGAGAGCATGCACAACAACGAGAATGACTGATTGATAGGTATATCTTCCAGTTTTCTTTCATTGTTATATTCCTGATGGATTTTTTTTTCCTTTCTTTTGACAGCAGTAAAGTATTAGGTGTAGTGGGTTAATTTTCTTTTAATTCTGACCTTTTCATTACAGAACAGGTGTTCAGCCAAAGGTAATGTCAAAGAGGGTGTACTGATTGTCATTATTTCCGATGTGTGTGATTTGTTTTAATCTCCTTCATTAAAACAAATTTAGCTGAGGCTCATTCTCAAGGATATATCATTTACACTTCAGTTCAAATTGGAACAGTCATTTAGTTGCAAAATAAATACTGAGACTTAATATTTGGTGGTGTGTTGTTTTGTTTCTTTTTTTTAAACTAGCCTTAAATTTCCTATTCAAAAACCCAAAATGTAAGTATTAACTCTTCCCTCGTCCTTATATATAAGGCTAGCTAAAATGCAAGGGGTTCATTTCACTGCTGGTACATTACATTAACACTTCCACCTGGGATGTAGAAGTGAAGTACACTTCTACTCTTAGAATTGATAGAGCCATGAAAGGAAAGGAAAACAAACAAAAAAAACCCAAAACAACAGGTGGGTTAGATTCTGAAGTTAACTTAGATAATTAACTATAGAAAAAGCTGTACTTAGTTATTGCTAGGATTATACTTTCACAGTAGCTTTAAACTTCTTTGCAACAATTTGCAGTACTTTGTTGTAAGTTAGGAACCTTGTGAATAGCTTGCTTTACATAGCTATCTATATGTGAAACCTCCTCTAGCTGACACTGCTTGTGCAGGAGGGTTGGGTTAGGTGATCCTGAGAGGTTCTTTCTGACCTCAACTGCTCCGTGATTTTGTGAAAAGTACAGGTAAGCAGGCACAATTTCAACTTGTGGAATTGTCGTTACAGCCAGGCTTTTAAAAGGTATTTATATCAAAACAAAAGTTTGCCCCTAATTTCACATAATTGGGATGCACAAAAGGACTGGTTTCAGTACTGTGTTAATTTCCGTAATACATTTTCACTGTTTACTTCTCCTGGCTGCAGTAGGATGTTTTCCAGCTTATGCAGAGATATGGAAACTAAAATTTCAGAGAACTGCATTTTTAGCTGATAATGTGGCCTAGGTACAACTCTCCACTAGAAGCCAGATTGACTGCTAGGTATATAAAACTATTAATTTATCAGGAAGAAATATGGACCTGTGTGTTAGCAAGGTTGAACATCTGTCATGTTTTCTTTATAGAAGATAATCTGACAAAAGAATGGCCACTGCATGCACAAATTTATCTTGAGGATATGTCCTGGAATGAAGGTATGAGTGCCTCACTACTTGTTCTCAGTGCCTTTCATTGTCACTGCAAATGTTTTCTATTTTTTCTATATCTATACCATTATGTTGTCTTATTGTAAGCTCTACCTTTTTTTTGTTTTCCTCAGATTTAGCTATTCTGTTCTCTGTGATGACCTGAATTGCAACTTAACTTTCTGTGATAGCTTGTTTTGCATTCCTTTTTCATCCCTGCCCCCTACTTGCAGTACCACTTTTCACCTAGTGCACTCCTTGTAGTATAACTGAGTATTGAGATTTCCAGATTCTTCCCAAATGTCTCGTGCATCTTCTTGCTCTTTCTGTGATGGTAGAATGCAAGTGTTTTCATTTGACAGTGTTACTTTCCTCCTTTTTTGAATGAATGGCTGAATTTTTTACTATTTGGTTTTTTAAGCTATGAGGGGAAAATCCTATCTATTTTCCTTTCTCCTGTTTTATTTGTTTCCTCTCTTAGCAGTCTATTTTGGAATCATCCTTGATCTGTATGTGTATGACTAACACCCTTTAGTTTTATCTTTTAATATCTGTTTCACTGGTGTGCACCTTTTTTATTATTTGCTCTTCTAAAGAGACTACACTGACCCCAGCTGTTCGGCATAAGACTGCCTCAGTCACAGAAACATTTTTAAGAGTATAGCTATTTTTTTGAGAAACAAATGGTAGCACAGTTACTGATACTTAGAATCCAGGTCATTTGTTATTAAGAGCAGCTTTGTGAAGAAAATCCAAAATAAATTCTTGATTCTTCTCAAGCACTAAAGGCTTTTTTGTTTTCTTTTTTGGCAGATGAACAATGTTATACTCTATCGTGTCGATGTGGTGGGAATTACACTGTCTTCAAGAGTGAAACCAAAGACGTATCTTTAGTTTGTTGTGACACATGTTCACTTGTTATTGAGATCCTTCAATGACTGTTTCAATGAAGCACATTAAGAATTACAAACCTTTAAAAAGACTGGACAAATGGGAGAGCATCTGCTAAAGAAATGTATTTTAAAGAAAAGGAGGGCACTACAAGAACAAGTTCAAGTTAGGCTTAAGAAAGGAAATATGCCTGTTTACTAACATAGCTCTGCAAACATGAGGCTTGTTTATTTTCCTTCTACAGCTAAAGAGCTAGTTATTACAAACCTCCAGAACAGAACAGAACACCAAGTTCTGTACAACTGGAATGTATCTCATGATCTAAGTGACATTTCTTCCTCAATAAACAACAGAGTAGCTTCTTTCAGTCTCAGTCTGTACCAACTATACCTTGGGCCCTACCTCCTAGGTTAAATCCTTTTAACAGCTCAGATGACAAAATTTAATCAGGAGGCATACATGTGAGAATGCTTTGAAGGTAATGAAGAGTAAGGTGCATTAATGGGAAAGAGGAACATTTTCTATTTCTATGCTAAACATTTAACTTCATCAAATCCTCATAAGGACTTGAGCCTTGGGAAGAGGTGGCAGAGACTCGCAGATCTAACAGGCCAGTTGTCTTGGTACTAAGTAGCTGGACTGTAACAGTACATCTACAGTAACTTTTCAGCTTGGAGCAGGAGCACATTTTGAATTGACTCCATCTGAACAAATGTGGACTTCCTTCCTTAGATGAAAAATAACCAGGAAGTGAGGCTCTGACCCCCACTGGGCATGGCACTAGAGCCAGTTTAAGGAAAACCCTACAAAACACATACAAGTGACCAGCAGGATCCAGAAGCCTGCGGTTACTGTTTTCAGTTCCAATCGTAGCATGCCACACTACTTGCTAATGTAGGTATAGCCTGCACATGGCTCTGGATGTGTGACAAGATAATAGTTCATTGCACTTTTTTCATCCCTTGTTAATGGTCAATGCTAACCTTGGCTTGTAGTGAAAACCAAAACTTTCTAATAAATCCAAGCACTTACTGTGAATAGCCAGAGGAAAGAGAGTAAGAGTCATGTCATTTCTGTTGATGACAGCAGTATATTGTTCCTATTTTCAAGTTAGATGTAATCTCAGAAAGAGACATCTTTGTCAAGTAATACTTGTGTTTATTCTTAACAAAAATAATTCCATTGATTTTAGTAGAAAATATTATGAAAGCTGGCAATAGTCACTTAAATCTATTAATCATCAAGAAATCTGTGGCCGTTGGGGCTTGCACGTAGAAATCCGAAGTCATTCAGAGGCCATATCTGTAAAATAAAATACAGTTACAAGAGATTTTAATCACAATTCAAAGTTCAGTATTTTCATTTGTTATTGTTGTAATTGTTTCATAAACTGCATAATTTTTTAGCTCTTTGGTTGACACGGTATATGAAGTTTTCTTACCTGGGTGCTACTTTTACTAGGAGCAATACTACTATATATCAGGAGTAACCATCATTCTGTAGTGGCCGGAGACACTACTAATTTATACACAGCATGCTTTGCTATGGAGAGCCTCACAAATTACATTTTTTTTCAGCCTTGGAAATTCACTTCTAGAAAATATCTTTCAAATTCAACATTTTCTTGCTTGTAAACCTCTTAACAACTTAAAGACAAAGTATATATTTTTTTGATCCATCAGGAGAAGAAAGAATGCCACGAGTTCTGTCACTTCTATTTTCAAGATGAGCATTTAAACTGCAAACACCAAACCTTGGAACAAAATTCTATACGATTATAGGTAAACTTATACCATACAAAGAGGTATAAAGGGATGGAGTGTCTGCCACCGTCAGGGGCTCTCAACCAAGGGGTTCCTCTGAGAACGGGTCTACTGTGTGGAAAAAGGTGTAAGTATAAGCACAAGTGTCAGAATGATGCTCTCACCATTAAGAAAAAACTTTCTCTCCAGAAATAAACCATATCATTGTTTGTACTAGTGCATGCTCCCAGGAGTACTTTCCTCTGAACATTCACTAATTACATGTAGGCTGGTCTTGGATGCAAAAAAAAGTAATAGGGAATCAAGGACATTCTTCTACACTTTGTCCTTTGTCTCCCTTAAGTGCCTGTGTCTCTTCACAACACGTTTTTTAAAGATAGCACGAGGGGATCAGCAGGAAGAATGGAAAGAGATGATGTTGAAGAATGAATGCCCTCTGTGGCTTTAATCCCATAAAAATCTCACAGGCGCTGCTCAAGATGAAGTGACCTGGACAGAGAAAGATGATGCACTACCTTGTTCCCAAAGCATCTGCCATTATGTTTATCTTATCTTGCTCGTTTTTCCTTAGAATTTGATCTTAAGAAAGGTATGGAACACCAATTTACTCTAACTGAGTTCATGGAACAGCCACAGCACAGAAGGTGCCTTTGCTGCTTTCTGCGTAGAGTGAAAAAGTAATTTTCTCAGTTTAAAAGAAACAGCACAGTGCCCAGGTTCAATATTTCAAACCCCATGACTTGTCCCCAGTGCTAAAGACAATGACAGAAGAGGCAGAGGCAGTTAAGGATGGGCGTAGCAAGACGTAGCATCAGCTTACTACTATATTGGGACCATGCACTGCTAGAAGCTGCTAGACTTGCCTCTGTCATGCCCCTTACAGCACCGTGCTCAGTTGGCATCAGTTGGATTGTGCCTGGGCCCTCAGGACAACAGAAGGATGAGTCATTCTCAGGACCTCAAGTTCTGTGGATCTGAAAAAGGCTTAAAGCTCTCTTGTGCAAGTATCTTAGAAAATATATGTCTTTTTTGGCATGTGCAGTTAGGGAAGAGCAGGAGGAACATCTGCTGATACACAGAGGTAACGTCTTGTCTCTATGTGCGTATTAACCTGGGAGCTATTTTAAGTTTCACACAAATATATAGAGATACAAACCAACAGACAGCTATTTGTGGAATTCACAAATATATATGGAATTCAAGGCTCTCCAGAGGGCCTACACTGGCTGCAGGCTGAGTGTCAAGTCTTTGTTTGGCCTCATAGGCAAACAGGAGCAAAGGGAACAGGAATAACCCATATTACAAATCTAAAATGATTCGAGTAAAGGCCCAGAGAAGGACATCTCTAAGGCCATTCACTACAGCACAAATCTCGTTTCAGGCAACTCAAATCACACCTATTGCAACTTGACTTTCAGTGAAAGTAGTCAAATTTGTTTTAAATATTGTTTTGACAATTTAGTTTCAAATTCATCACAGTAATCTTAGTGGTAGAGTTAGAATGAAAATGATGTTATAATTAGTCTGCGTGAAGAAGAGAATGTGAGAAACAATACTCATGGCTGGAAAGGAGATGGAACGAGCCTCTGTGAAACAAAAACATGCCACTGTGTGTAGTAATTCCCAAGTCTTTTAAAGTTATGACAGAAGTTGACTGTGACTTTGTCGTTCAAACTGGCTAGTCCAATTAGCAGCCATTTCCCCTTGCCCTCTTTGGTTTGGCCTACATAGATTTGATCTGATGGATGGGGGATAAATGGGGCTAACTTGCTCTTTTGAAGATAGGCTCCATGTCAAAAATAGACCTGTAGTGTAAGTGCAGGGAATGCAAGGGATATCCTACCTAGGACAGGATGAAGCATGAGTTCTGTCAAAGTGAAACTGCCTAGGCTTTTACTGAATTTTTAGCTACTTTGATTTCAGTGGCCTTTTTATGAAACGAACTTGTCTCTCACAGAGGCAGGGAGGAAAAGAGGCAAATATAATCAAGTATCATTATTTCTGTATGGGTTAAAAACTAGTGTACCAACACTGACTGAAAATCTTAGGTCTAAACTTCACTGATGATAAGCTACTGAGAGAACTAACATTTATGTTTTGCCAGGAATAGGCTGCCTACACAAACTCTTTTGTTTTGAAATCCGTTACATCCAAATTAGATTTGTTTTTTTGCATCCATTACTAAAAATATAACTTTGTATTCAAAGGCACTTTTGCATCTGCTTCTCCGCACTCCACTTTAAGATAAGGCCACAGAAGCTTCCATTCTTAAGGCAGTAAAAGATTTTTCTTGAAAGAGAAGCCGAACCTCTAGTAGTCTAACCTTAAAAAGCACACATAGGTTTCTTGGCAAGTAAGTGGTCTACTAATTAGCTACCACCATGCAGACTAGCTGTATTCTGCTGCCTTTCACTGTAATGTTCAGTAGCAACATACAATACAATAGTAAGATCACTGTATTCTAAAGTGAATTACCATAAGCAACTGAAACTATAAATACTCATTTTGAAGAATAAACTGATTTTTGCTTTTGTTAGACACCATATACTTAAATCTCATTAAAATGTTAATAATCAGTACTCTATGCACCATCATAAAACAACTGCTCTAAAATTTGGTTAAATAATTATTTTGATTAAGTATCAAATGATTGCATACTATCTTTTTAAACAGACAATATTCTGGAGTCCTGAAGTATTTCTTCCATATGTAATATCTGCCTGTAAGTTCCCTTCATTTTACAGAGTTTACTGCTTGCTAAATTTAGGGTTCAGTCCTGTCCGTGACTTCATTAAAGTCTCTCAAACATCTTCCTTGTTGGGGTACAAGCTGGACACGAATTTATTGCTGTGGAGAGATACTGTGAATAATTATGCCTGTCCACGTACATAGGTTCTCAATATATACGTTATTTGCTAACAGTCCCCTTAAAGTAGTAAACAGCAGTTTTTCTATACTAGTACATCAGTTGGAGAATTTTTTTTTCGGTTAGATTACTAATACCACATTCTTATTAAGAAGGCTGTCAGCATGTTAGCATCATTTGTATTTTAGCAGTTAATGATCCAAGATAAAACGTGGGTCATAAAAATAGCCCTATATGAAATCATCATTTTTTCCTCAGGAGTACCTGGTAAGTCAAACAACACAGAGAAGGAATGGAGAGCACCCAATAAATACTAGGGAAGAACTAAAAGCAAATACTACGCAGAAAGAACAGAGGTCAGACAGAACTTGGTGGTGGGGCTGAGGGGGACATGTTATTTGAGGTTTAGTAAGCAATTAGTGATTATGGCCAATAGCCCAATAGCTGCAAAGTTTTTTGAAAAGTCCTAAGTTGTTTAATAAAAACTGTAAATTAAGTATGTAAAACTTTGTTAAATTGGAAAATTCTAGTCTTTCCTGTGCATGTAATACAAATATGCTACATTATGTTTTTGTGGATGTGCTGCAATACTTGGAGAACAGCTTCCAAAACCGTTTTTTATTGCTCTGAATGGCACCATTTTAAATCTAGCTTTCTAAAAGCTGGTGCATAAGTCTATAATACATACTCCCTTGTTTCGTAGATTAATCTTTCTATGCAGATAAAATTGTGTTAGTTTCTTCTTTTTGGTAAATGAGTAAATAATGCAGATAATATGAAAAAGTAATTTAGTGTGAAATAAAGCTGTGGAATTGTTGAAACAGAAGGAGAAGGAACCATGTTTATATAATACAATATTAATTTGAAGCATTTTTTTCTCAATAGAAATGTGGAAAATCGCAGTGGCACAGATTTGACTTCACTGTTAAGGCTTTTTCTCAGACTTAGTTTAAAAAGCAGCAAGGCCAAGTCTACATGTCTGAAGTATGTATGCAAGTCCTAGAAAGACAACCTTTTCCTCCATTTTGTGTTTTGAACTATGGAACTGCGCTTCGCAAATTACAACAACAGTGAAATATGGAGCTGCCCTTTTCTACCATTTTGCAGAGGCAAGAATCCATTTAAGGATGGAATGTATATCCGTGCAGCAGGGTGTATGTGTGTGTACGTTTGTGGTTTTACCAGATTTGGATTTGCTTGAAAAATAATTCATTAAGTTTTCAGAGGCAGTGACTGCTCACAGAGTGCTACTCAAAAAACAAGTATTCCCTCAAAAAAAACATGACAGCTGTTGAATTATCCTCTTACAGCAAGTGGCCTGTGTGTTCAAGGTTTCCTTAAGATTTGCTTTGGCCAGACAGTTAAGGAGGCAAGTTTTAACACCTAACACCCACCCAGGCATTAAAAATGTATTAATGCAACTATTTTTAGATCCTATAAATATATATACCTTAAAACAAATGCGTCCTCTTATCAGTCCGTAAGGAACAGGTCCATAGCACCTGGAATCTGTAGAATTCCTGAGATTATCACCTTCTAACCAAACATGTCCTTTGGGCACCTATGATTGAAATGTAAAAAGAAAATAGACTAGAAAGGTATCAAGCATAGTTTGCCTTATATTTTCCGATTTCTGCATTCTGTATTTCATGACTGTATAATGAACTCATTTTTTTCTTGAATCTAGTAAGACACAGTGCCAGATTTGGAGGGATGAGGAGCGCTCCAAAGTATCTGTTCTATCGTGTGCTCAAAAACCAATGGTTTGCAACAAAAAATCCAAAATGAAGATGTAAGAGGTTAGGCTAATGTGACAGGGTCATTAATTTAATAGACTTCAAAAGAGGTCATTAGGATGTTGACTGAAAATCTGCCCTCCTGTCGCAGTAACAGCATGAACAGGGCAGCCACACACTCATCAACATCCTGGGGCCAGCACCAAGGCTAGACCTGTTAGTAGACTCATGATGAACTAACTGGTAATTGATTGTGACATCAATTACGAATAATCTCATCATTTTATCGGAGTAGGCTTGTCAAAGTTCTAATTAAGATCACAGTTCATTCTATGTGCAGGCAGAATCCACAACACATTATATTGCAATAATGATGATCACAAAACAGCAAATCCCTTTTTATAATTTGAAAATTAACGATGGTGACCTTATACTATATGACAAAGACCTTTCATTGCCTATATATATTATGCATTAACTATATTACATACCATAGATTCATGGCATTTTCTGACTGACCTAATGACAAAATAAGAAATAGCAACATAGCTGTATTAGTTACCCAAATAAGGGTATAAAGCTTTCATAGATGAAAAAGTCGCTACTATAAGTCTTAAACTAAGATTTCCGCTTGGAATATACAACACTATTTTGATATGGTTTTTAAAAAAACATTTCAGATATAAATAACCTGTTACAAGTTACCAAATAAAATACTTAATAATTATTTTTCTAATACATTTTTGATTCTAAAATTCTAAACCAGACTGAAAATTTAAAAGTATCAACATATTCTCAATCTAGATAATATTTAATGTAGACTTTTAATACACATTTTTCCAAAACCAAGTATGTACTTGAAACATTACTATGCCCATAATTCAGAGAAAAGAAAAACAAACACAAAAATTCAAATGAAACTCAGAGTTTGAGCAGTGTAAACATTAATGTTTTAGAAATAAGCCAGATGAACTCATAAATACAATAGTCTACACATACAGAATTCAAGGATAACAGACTAAACAAAATAAAATACCACTTTAGTAGTAAAGTCTGGATGTAAACCATTAAGAATAAAACCAGGTCCCTCAGATAAACATTTGAGGAAAATGCAATTGACAGGTAATTGTTGGTACTTAGAGGTATCTGGCCAGGTAACACTTATTGAGCCTTGCCTTTAAATAAGCTTTTGAGGCTCTTGCTTAGTCATGCTCCTGCCTGCCTGGTATCACCCTAGGATCTGAGGATAGCCCCGGGAGTCCCTTCGTTAAGCTGTGGCAGACCTATAAGCCACAGATTAAGAACCAATAGTTTGTCTCTCACAGTAGCAAAAAGAGATACTCATCGTGGAAAGCATATGTGAGCATGTCCATCTTCTCCCAGCCCCCACCCTGTATTTCTCTGGTATCCAGGAGAGGTGCTTCAGGCATGTCAGAGGACACATGTCCCTGCTGCAGCATTTTAGAATCTGTATGTGGAGCTGTAGACCAGCAATATGTCTAAATCCTTTTGAAACCTACTGTCTCCTTCCACAGTCTCCTGTATAAAGGAGTGCTTCCTTGGTTGTTTGAAACTGATCTGCTAGTTCTATCAAGGTCCTTTACTTTTTCTCCCAGTCCTTCAACACAGGAATGCCATATTCAGCTTGTCTGCCACCTTTGTTATTTTGTAGGCTTATCGGATTGCTGGCATGTGCATGGAAGAGCTTTCTCTGGGAAGGCCAGTTGGTTTCAGCCAGATGACTTTTGCTCTCCTCTTACCCAAGCAGCTTTGCAAACAAAATAACAATGAAAAGTCAATTTAAAATAAATAATAAAAAAAATAAATTCTATTCAGGTTTAAATGACCTGTATAGTATATACATCTCATCACATGTGGACATATGTCTATGATAGGTCTTCATTTGAGAAGGTACTGACATTCCTCTTTTCCACAAAAATCCTGTGGTATACAGCCTAGTTAGAATGTTCAGCAGCAACTGTTAGGTTAGTTGGATATTCACCTTCACTTATGTGGAGTGTACTCCCCTGAGGCATTCACTGTGTCCGCATCTTACATGAATTTGTCTTTCAGTTGCATACTACAATGCAAAGCAGCGTTCTGACCTTTCTGGTGCAAACTCTCCTGTCCAGCATCTAACAGAATTACAAATCATCCCTCAGACTACTGTCATTTGGAAAGACTATCTCAGCAAATATCCAAAAAGGAGAAGCATGAATTACTATGAAAGGAAGATTTTTTAATGAAATAAAAAAGGAAACTTACATTAACGTTTCACATTTCTGAA
Organism: Tauraco erythrolophus; assembly: GCF_009769465.1. Lineage (NCBI taxonomy): Eukaryota > Metazoa > Chordata > Aves > Musophagiformes > Musophagidae > Tauraco > Tauraco erythrolophus. The sequence continues at coordinate 22,111,204 of NC_141470.1, forward strand.
AAAGTGTCACTTCTTGCAACATGCTACTGTTTCATGCACAGGACACCACCAGCTCCCCTTCTACTTTACTGGTTCCCATGCTCGCTCTCTTTCCCCTAACCTGAAGCAGCTCATCTGTTACTATGTGAAATAAGGACCCACTCATAACACAAGTATATCCGAACACTTCTAGATCTTCCCATCTTTCTTCCATGCTCCAAAAGTATAAAAAATAAAGTGCTTTTGCCAGCTGTGGCATATCACTTACTTCTTCTAATACTACTAATAATTACTTGTCTAGACAAGATGTTCATAGTTTGCATTCCAAATAGAACATTAGCAATGAAGTATGTTGCTACATCCTGAAATTCACCACTTATGGTAACTTTCATAGTTCTCCATTGAAGGCATGACAGGACCCTATACTTCTAAATTTGTCATTAAGAGTACTGTCACAATGTATGATTCATCTAGAGATAATACAATCTAATACCTTTGTATGGTGCCTGTCCATCATCTAGGCACTTCACTACAACCTAGAATTAAGACAAGCAATAAAAATCACATGAATTACTTGAAAATGTAAAACCAAATACCAGTGACAGGCCATAATCATTAATTAAAAAAAAAAAAAAAAGTTGTTTACTCTCCTTTGAAATAAAGGCTAAAGCCAGAATCCTTCAAGGGTTTACGCACCAACCGATTTCTAGACCACATCACCGATTTCAGTGGGATTACTCACATCGAGTAAAGTTAACTTTGAGTATCAACCTTTGCAGAATCAGGACCCAAACTGAAATGCCTCAAAGCTATGCAAGCACAGTAGCAGGGAACAAGATAGATTTTTAACCAAAAGAAAAACATAACTACTGAAAACTTGTATTTGTAGTAAGAGTATATTAATTACACACCAATAGGCTGCTACTGCCAAAAATCCCAAGGCAACGGAAAAGCCACTCGCTTCACAATTCACAGTGTTGCGTTTTGGTATCTACGGGCCACAGACCTCTTAGACAAAGTTAATTGTATCTAAGAAGTACAACTGGAACCACAGTTACCATTACTACACACAGAAAGATTGTGATACAAAAAATACTGACAAAGAGTGCCAGAAGCATTTAACTTAGGCTGGGCATTTCAGTTTTGCCACACACACAGGCCCGAACTAAGACGTGAGAGTCTGACAGCAACTGAATTTTCACATAACGAGTGAGTCACACGCAAAACCAGCAGTTCCACAGCAGTGCAGGTTCCTGCGAAAACACGCTGCCTCCCATCGTCTGCAGACTCTTCTCTTTGCCTCAGCAAAAGGGTCACTCGTTTTGTGCAGATTATCTGAGGATTTATTTCCAAGGAACAGCAGTTCTCTGGCAGAACTGGTTATCTGAGGTGCAGTTTAGGTGCATGAGAACACAGGGTGCTGAGCAGACACGTGACTCTTGTCCCTTCTCCCTTCCGAGGCTCTCAGGGCTCCAGCACAGGAGCAGACAGACCAGAAGAGCAAGATTATCATTTCGAACAACTGAGCTTGTAGCAGTAGCTTGTTCTGTTTCAGATCAGATAAATAAGCATCTTTCACTGCAACAAACTGGCCAAATTTGCAGGGCTGTTGTCATTTACTCAGCGGTATAGTTAACTGAAGTACGGGTGAGATATCTGATGCATACTTACTAGCGTAAAACATTAATTTACATAAATGGGCAGGGGGGAATCAAGAAACAATTATATCCTTTTGGTCTTTTTACATGACGCCAAACTTTAAGAAATCTCACTAACTTCAAAACCAAGAGATGAGATGCCTGCACGGCATTAACTGGCATACTAGAAAACTAATACACTGCAAATAAGATTAACAGATTAAATTGTCTGCCTCAAAAATACCCCCAAACCCAACTAAATGAAAATAGGCTTTTGTGGTTTGGGTTAGTTTTTTTGTTTTGGTGAGGTGGGGTTTTTTTTGGTTTGTGATTTTGGAGGAATTGTAGGGGGAAAGGTACTAAAGATGGAGAAACAGGGATTTTTAATAAATAAGTGGAGAATTATAAACATGAATCTTGCAATCTCCCCTTTTGGAATTCCAAGCAGTCTGTGTTTGTCCAAGAACATCAGCATGTACAATCAGCTGGCAGTAGATGAAGTTTGAACTTTCGTAAGGTCACAGGTATTCACATCACCTCCAGCAATATCAAAGTTTCAAACTTAAGAAGAACTTTAAATCTTTCCCATCTTTTCTTTTCAGTTCAGAGGCTTCCTTCTTGAGCTATGATAAGAACTAATCTCAGTGCTGGACAAAAGAATAAAGTCTGCAAGTTCTCATCTATCCCTACTAAGGTCTATTTAAGTGCCTCCTACTTTGGTACAAGCAACAAATGTAATTGCTTCATGGCCTGCGGGTGTTCATTTAACAAAAGAAGCTTTTGTGAATAAACCACAGGTGTTACCTTTCTTGATTAAAGTGAAATATGATGAAAGAATCTACAATATCAAATGACAAATTTACGAAATACCAATTAAATTGCCTTATTTAAGTAAAGTGCATCTAGTTAGGATAAAATACACACCATAGAAATGTGGAAGTTTGTTTTATCATTCTATACTTAAAGTCTCATACAACTATTCCTTAATCCTTTATTTATTAATTCAGAACCAAGAGCAAGTAATGCTTAACAGATACTCTTTTTTAATGATCCAGTTGCTCTAGGCACCATTTATGTAGGCTTATCACAACTGATGTTCATATTAAGGTTGTCATCGATATAAACCCCAGCAACATTAATTAGCTCAATATTTTCAAAATCAGCATAAGGATTTACATTTCCTTTTTTGTGCTGGAAAAGCCACAAAATGGTAGCAACCACATTGGAACTTTAATAACATAGCAGATCTTAAATCAACATCATCTAAGTCTCACTAAAAGGCTGAATTATCTGGAATTTAATACTTCTTAAAGGAATATAAGAGAATGAACTTACCTTAAATTCACAGGGGCTTCCAAATATCTTAGCATTTTCCTTTTACTTATTGAACAGTTTAAGCTGCTTATGACTAAGACACCATGTACTTGGCCCGGTTTGTTTAAATACACATATTAAAAAGAATAAATTATGACCTCAGTCCAGATTATTATAAGAAAAGATGACAATGAAACACTAATAGGTTTTTATACAGAAATTAAACTCACTGTGATGAAATATTTACATTATGAATTCACAAACCTCCTAGCTACATTTAGGAACCCCTGAAAAAAATACAGAATATTTCTGTGATTCATTGGTCTAGACTATTATTAGCTTTCTTGCTTTATAGAAGATTGGTATTTTGGAAGACAGTGTTGATTACAAATCCAACAATGATTACTTAGCAGTTTGCACAGACTTTTCTCACAGCAATCATTAAGAAGGATTTGATTCTTTTCTTCTCCAGAAAACAGATGATGTAAGAGGGTCACCCTAAAGTATAGGTTTGAGAACAAAAAACCTACGGATTCAAACTCCAACTGGAATTTACTGGTTAAAACACAAAACCCATTAACATCACTGGTATGCCCTGGACAAAGGCATACCTGTACAGAGTGATCTAGCTAATAAGCCTGGTAGCAACAATGGCTGATAAATACTCTGAGCAGGGTTAAGGAATCTTAAAAGTATCATCTGCCAGCTCCATCAGGAGTGATCTAAGTCTCTGCTAATCAATCTAAGGCCTCAGCTCTGCATGATCTCATCAGTCGGAAGGCCTTAGCTAGTATGTATAGAGGAGGAAAAAAAAATGAAAGGACTTCAGTGAGTCCTTGAGTAGTTGGTTTCATCGTCCTGAGCAGCTTCCTAGAAATTATTACTCAACTTGGAGCAGAGGAATAACAGAACCATAAAATCTTGGAGGTTCAAACTGATCTGACAAGTACAGCCAAGACAGTATTCCACAGAGGAAAAGCATCTAGTGCTATCAAGTCAGAAATGAGTTACCTTGAAAGAACTTTTTCTCAAATCAACAAGGAGCCTTCTTTATGGTTTTCTTTCAGGAATGAATTAGCTGAACAGAATAGCCAGGGCAACATGTCAGAGCCTGGCCAGCGCCCTCCCCCAGCCTGGTGTAGCTGGCCTGCACTCAAGACCAGCTGATACAGTGCAGCTGTCTCATCTTGATTCAGACTGTTGGGAAGAAATAGCTGTTTGGGAAACGAGACGTAAGAGACCTCGGTGGGAGCTCATTCAGGAGCTGCATTTAAGCTGAGCCTCTTCCTGCTGTCCTATGCCTGAGCTGTGGTGTAGGCATGCCCATGTCTGGCAAGTCATCTCCCTGATCCCACAGGCATAAGGATAAGCTATGGTGAAAAGTACCAGTCAGTGCTGTTAAGTTAAGCCACTCATATATTCTTGAAATACCAAACAAAACTGCAAAGGTAAAAAGACCAGTCCACTTGAGCAGAAGAAACCCTGGCAACATTGGGAAGTAGATTGATACAATTCTTTATGTTTCTTTTCCCTTGAATAATTTAGTTTTGACGAATCAGTGTTGATTTAAAATTACTTCTCAGAAAATTCAAGATTAGCTCTAGTCATGAACTCTCTTCACTGAGACATAGAGGGATCTGCAAACTGAACAAATCCACAAACTAAACAAATATGCCAAATCACTTCTCCTTTCCCACCAGACCTTTAGCATACCTGCTGTTTAAAATTATGGCATAACTTCCTCTCCAGCCTCCAGAACACTAGAACTAAGGAGAAGAAGAAAGAGTAAGATATTAAGTAAGATATATGAACGAGTCCAGAGGAGGGCCACGAAGATGATCCGAGGGCTGGAGCACCTCTGCTATGAATACAGGCTGAGAGAGTTGGGGCTGTTCAGCCTGGAGAAGAGAAGGCTCCGGGGTGATCTTATAGCAGCTTTCCAGTACCTAAAGGGGGCCTACAGGAAAGCTGGAGAGGGACTTTTTCCAAGGGCGTGTAGTGATAGGACAAGGGGCAATGGATTTAAACTGAAAGAGGGCAGATTTAGGTTAGATATAAGAAAGAAATTTTTCACTGTGAGAGTGGTAAGGCAGTGGAACAGGTTGCCCAGAGAAGTTATAGATGCCCCATCCCTGGAAGTGTTCAAGGCCAGGTTGGATGAGGCTTTGGGCAACCTGGTGTAGTGGAGGGTTTCCCTGCCCATGACAGGGGGGTTGGAACTAGATGATCTTTAAGGTCCCTTCCAACCCTAACCATTCTATGATTCTATGATTAAAACTTAGATTACTGACATACTAAGCCATGAGTGTAACCTAGCTATTAAGATTCTAAGGACAAAGGAAGAAGAACTAGTGTTTTGAGAACTTTATTTTTAATTGTTATGTAGGATATTTTGAAGAGACTATCCAGTGGTACTGAGCACTGTGAAACGTCAAACCACTTTTCAGTGTCTTATGTTGTGCGTCCAAAATTGGTGGTACTGTCTAGCGATCAAGATATTGTGTTGTTTACATTAACATTACGTTATTCTTAGTACCCAAATAATATTCTTACTGCATTTGAGAAGGACTGTTTAAGAGTTAATAGCACTGCCTAAGACCACTTCTCTGATCTGCAAACACAGTAAGATGCATTATCTTCAGAATTATGTTAGCTCTAGAGTTAACCACAGGATGAAGAGATGCCATCTCCGCAATGAACCTCATTTTAGCACAAGGTAAACATACTTCCCCCACATCAGCTAGTCTCGCAGCATTAGTGGTGTGTTGTGATTGATTACCAGCAGAGTGTTGCTGAGATATGGATTTGTATCTCAGCTTTTTATCACTATGACTTGCAAAAGGCAGTTCCTTATTTACAGACTCTAGCTGTATTAAGTGACATTATTAGGTACTACTTTTGTTTAAGTGATACAAAGGCTTAGCATATTGGTGGTTTATGACATACAAGCTGTTTTAATCTGATGACTTACCCCTCACTTTTTCAATTTGTAAATAGGAGCTGCAGCACAAGAACATATGGTACTAAAGAAATTAAAGCTAAAGTAAATGGCATTAACACAAATTCAAATATAACAATAGGATACTCAATCTGAATTATAAACCTGGACCTGTATTAAGACTTTTAAAAACAGGAAATAAAAAACTAAATATGAAAATTAACCTTTCAGGTGCTTTTTTTTAAAGGCCGTTTCAGGGGTTTACTGTCATTGAGTAATTTCCTTATTAACCCTAATTATTTAGATCTTATAGTTAAATAAATTAATCAGTAAAGATATTTTTTAATAATTGAAACTAGGTCCGAGTGCCACATTACTAAAAATTAGTAGTTTACCTTTTTTTAACTTTTAGGTTCATACCACATTGCTTATGATACAGTAAAAATGTTATGCATTCTTAAATGTTTATTACAGTAGATACACTTGCTTCTATCTATAAACACCATCATTGAGAACAAAGCCAAAAAAAGAGCCCAGAAAAACTGCCAGCCTAGTGCTCATATTCCATACCAAATATCATTAAAAAGGCAAGGAAAAGAAAAATTACATTTTCCTAACTTTGTAATACTATAGCAGCTTACTCAAAAAAGGATTTTCATTATCCTTTTTATGTAAATAGGAAGATTCCCCTCATTATTATTATGCAGAGAAACTCCAACCTCTAGCATGTGAAACATCATGTCCTATGAAGGGTCCAAAGTAAAGACATTCCTAATGTACTTAAGTTTTAATTTAAGCACGTGCTTAATTTATAGCAATAAATTTGATATGTTGGATTAGTTCCATCAGCTTATAATCCAACAATGATTCCATCAAAGACAGTTTTTTTGGTACAGCCTTACACTTAATGCACACTGACAAAAATAATTTTTCTCATACGATGTATTACTTCAGCTAAGTATAGCAGAAAAAGTATTTTAATACCACTATAAAGACTTTCACACAACTGCCACTGCTATACTGCTTTTCTACTCAACTGAAATATCTCTTTGCATAAAAACTTATTCAACTTATATATTATTTTTTTATTTTTCATTTTTATTACAGCTTGGAAAGATGGTTTGGTGGGTTTTTTTAATCTACAGCTCTCTACTTGGTTGTTTGCAGCAGTAAAGTATCTCATCTATGCAATTTTACAGAGCAAATTGTAAACAGAGTTCTGCATTCTCCTATCTATATATATATAAGCCATCCCGAGAAGTATATTCATGAATGAAACAGTATTGGAAGCAGGATCCGATTTTGGCGTTCTCTTAAGGCTTCAGAGTAACAGTCATGTATGATAATGCTTCTAAGCACAAAAATCCCTAGTTTGAAATCTGTAAAATATGCCAACACTTACATTGACACAGTCAATGCAGACTAAGCACAATTCCTACTAACATGACTATAAGGATTCTCCTTTTGAGGTGAGAAGAGAAGGAGCTGCTTAGAGGTGGTTTCACTCTCTGCTGTGTGAAGTATGTTGTACTGCCGTTAATCTGACATCTCCAGTAACTGGCTAACTCATAATACCTAACCATTAGTTGGCAAATACCAGCAAAGAATGAAGCAGGGGTTCATATCCTTAATTCGATGATAATAATTCTGACATCTGATACTTTGTATTTACTGCAGTAGCGCAGTGATTCACTAAAATAGGGAATCTATTAGACAATTACATAACAAAGACACATACCACTTTTTCCTTTCTCCAAAAAGAACAATTTACTTGGTGAATAATCCAGTGTAAATTATGAGCATAATGTGCAGGTATCTATGTTGAGAATATATGCTTCTGTAAAGGAAGTGTCTCCTGAACAGATGGAAAGATGTAGCTGTTCAACAACCACTAAAGACAGGAGGAAAACAGATATGCACTAACAACTGAAAGCACTTCCATTTAGATCCTTTCTCCCCTTAGACACAAGTTAGGATGTGAGAACTAAGAAAGTTTGCAAGTCACTTTGCTGTATTTCCACACATTAGCCTTTATGAAAAACATACACAGGAAAATAGGAAATGGGCTCTACATTCCTCATCCTCTCAGACTCCTTACATTTTATATTGAAATTGAAGACAGAAATCTTACACCTAGGGCAGAAATTGTTCTTCTGGATATTCATTTGATTACCTCAGGGTTTCCAGAAAGGCTGGCATCCTTTTAAGTACAAACCTTTCCTGAACTTCATTTTCAAGACTCAAGACGTCTTAAGCGAAGAATGACATGCTCAGAGAAACTCACTTTGCATCTTCCATCAGTGCACACAGAATTCATTTTTTCATTTAAGGTCATTTTTGCTCTGGGCAATTTATATTTCCCCTAAATCACTACTCCCATAGGAGCTAGCAAATTTCTTCAGCTTGGTAAGAAAGGTGGGGATATGTGGGGCAGGGGAGGGCATGTCAGTTGGTTTTTTCCTTAGTTAAACAGTAACACAATTTTATTTATGGAAAATTTAAACGCTCTGTGCTCCCCTTCAAAACATAACAGAGAATGAGTCCCTTCTTTCTGTCCATGAGTGACAGAATTGTGAACAGAAGCTCCAGTGGCACTTGATCAGAAGGGCAGATTAGAGGCAGATGCCTGAAATGTCTTGCCTCAACACCAGAGTAGAAGAAACAACAAATTCAGCGCCTCGGAACAGGGTATGAATTATATCCTTGCTTTCTGGTCCTAGGTCTTGACTAAATCCAGACACTGAATCTAGACACAGTGTTGACAAGAATTTTGCCATCAATATGAATAAGGACAGACTCCACTTCAGCTGTTCAACACAAATGAAGCAACGGTACCTGAAGGCATCCTGGTGAAGTTGGCTGTCTTTATGGTAGCGCAACTCTTAAAGGATTTATCTATCACAAACTGTAGCTGGCTGCAAGGAGCATTCCACAAAATTCTCTACCTTCAAAGCTACAGGCCTGAGAGTAATCCTTCTTAACGGAAATTATGAGGATGACATGGATATGAATGGGCAACAGAGTATCTTTCTTTTAAGATTCAAAACACCTATGCAAAACCTGACGTCTCCACAAGGTGCTGAACAGAGGTAATGGTCAAATATGCTTTCGGGAAAAAAGCACTTTCCTGTGGCCATGATTTCTGATTATTTTTCCAATGATAGCCTAAAAGGAAGATGCTGAAAACATTTTGTCACAAATCTTTCCAAACTTAACAGTGTTAAATCTGTCTGCACAAGGACAAGTGAGCATTAAGAATATTTTTTTCCCTTTTATTTCATCTTGTTACCTGACTTTTTGGACAAGTTAGAAAAATTACTACTTTTCCAACCATACTCAGAAAAATTAAAATATTGTTACATTGAAATATAGAGATACACTGAAGTATAACTTTGAAAGCAAAATCCTCAAAGCCACTGTAGAGACAGAATCTGCACTTCTTTGTGTTTAAAATACAGAAACAGTTTTGCCTTAAGACCAAGCCCTTGAGTCTGCCATCTGTACTGCACTTTATGCAGAGAATTTGAGAGTATTCTTCAAGGGAAGAAGACCTAAGCAAAGGGCAGAGCAAAAGTATCACCTGCCTACACATCCTACAGAGACAAAAGACACTGAGAAAGACAGCTTGCCATGAACAGAGTTTACAAATTACAACATTTTACTGTACATATTCAAGAAGAAAGAATATTTTATGAACGTCATACTTGGTGATTTATGATGATACTCAAATATTGCAAATCCTTTACAGACTACCAGGCCTACTGCTTAAGTAATCATTCATTTACAAAGTAAGAAAACTCTAATACTTACATAGCTGTGACTCTTAAGGAAATCTGAAGGGTTGCTTGTGCAGACTTTATCCCCTTCCAAGCCAATTACTCTTTTACAGATATTTGATCTGGGGTCATTTGGGCTTTTCACAATTACAATATCTCCTCTGACAGGAAAAAACAGAAACAAAAATAAACAGAAGAACTCTACAAACTATTTGGCTGAATACAGGTGCATCAATGTGCATACTCCAAAAATATTCACGCACATTAAAGATAATTCCTTCTACTGAAAATTCCTGTCTACAATTTTGGATTCTTCTGTTTCACTCAGGGTGTAATTCTACACACAGGTTTTGAAGTAAATTTGGAGAGACTCGTTGTTATTTAGATTATTTATAAAACATTTAAGACTACATTTTAATTGACAAAACTCTGATGAAATTAATGACATTTAACTTGATCCTGTTGCTACATACATAGGCAACAGAACCAATTCTGTGTTCCTAAATTTATTGTCAATGTGTTCTTCCCATGAAACTTTAAATGTCTGAGTTTGTAAGACGTTGTGTTATTTTTGCCTCCTGATTATACACATTAGATTGTAGAATGACACAGTCTGTGACAAAATGGGCAAGGGCCTTGAGCCTCCTGTGCCCTACAATACAGTAATAAAATGCCATTTGATAAACGGTTCTTACACCATATCACTTCCTACAGCTTAGTTTGCAAGTAAGACAAACTGCTTAGAGAGGAGAAGTTACATTCAGACAATAGAACTGGTTTAGGAAAAAAAAAAGGGAGTTTTTTTTGGTTTTTTGGACAAAGCTGTAAAAGTGACAGACTATACCCTAAATGAATTCTGACAAGTTGTTCAATGGGCTGTATGTGCTGATTGCTTAACTTCAAGAGCACAACAAGAGGAGTTTTATGAAGAATTACGACTTAGAAGCAGAAGAATGGTTATTGACAAGCTTTGGCAAACAGAATGTAAAATCTAGTCTCAACAAAGGACCATACTTTCGAATGAAATAAAAGTGGCGGCTAAGGTTCTCCGAAAAGACAATATCAGAATTTTGAATGGTTGGTTCCATTGAAGGTCCAGAACACTGCAAATCAAAAATAAATGAGAAAAAATTACTATTTTCAATTACTTCTATCTAAAATATAATGATATTCAAATTAGTTGCTAATTAATTAGAAAAGGGCTAATGTAAAGAACAATTTAAAAAGTGAGATCCTCCAAGGAATATCTGATACAATTACACGTGAGGACAGTCTGCAGAGCACCTGTAACACTGTTACAGCTCAGTATTCACTCAGGATTGGGCTTGAACTGTGCTAGGTGCTAGGAGCCCCAAAGGATTCATTTCAGCACCTAATCTGCAGGAAATTGTTAGGAGCAGCACTCACAGCTCTGCCAGCTTACCGCTTGCTTCAGCCTCCGGAAAGGAGAAGCATCACAGAAGCTGGAAGAGCCGCTCACAGCCAAAATCTACTATATCCAGCAGCAATAATTTACTAGGTCTAGAAACAGCAAGGGGGGCCAGGGGCAGCATAAAACACCCAGAAATCCGCCCAGTGTTGAAAACAAGAACATTTCCTATGGCGTTATTAGTGACTCCAGTCTTTCTGAAGGAACGTACTCTCTGCAAAATGCTTAAGCAGAGTTTCCCATTCTCTTCAGTGGCGCCTCAAGCAGGAACTTGGCAAAAAAAAAAAAAAATGTCTAAAGTAGAAATAACTTCCATAAAGGCTAGACCTGCGTCCAAAAAACAGGCATTTACTAAACGCACTTTGAAAAAGCTGTAAAAAAAAAAAAGTAACCTGAAATATTGGCATTATCACATATAACAATTTCAGTATTATAGTTTTATTTTCTTTTAAATGGCATGAAAATGAAAAGTTACCACAACAACTCCTCCAAGGTACTCAAAGGCACAATGCGCTATGCAGCCATATTGCACAGTGTACCCAAGAAATCGAAAGGTTTTTCCTAGGACATTGCGAAGCATGGTACGGTGTTACGTCGTTCAGCTGGTTCTAGTCTATAGTGAAACAGAAAAATATCATTCATTTGATAACAACCTAACATTTACAAAACTATCTTTTGTATCTAACAACTGATGGACAATATTTTTTTTTTTTTGAAAATTAATAAAAACTGGAAAGCTGTAATCCTGCCTTTAGTGCAGGCTTTGACTTCCTGACGGGACCACATATTTAATAAATAACTGCATATGAGTTACCATAACACTCGACAGAGTTGTTTTAATCACATGAAGACAGTGCAATTTAAGTCATTGTTTTTCTTCAAGCGCTAGTATTTAAAACTGAACACTCAACAGCAAAAGAGAATCATCAAACCATCTGAAGTGATTTTAAGGTATTTCACGACCGAAATAACATTCACAGAAAACTGGAGTAATCAAGTAGTCAACCAAAACTTTAAAAGCAACCTGACAATCAATCAAATGAAAAGAGGCTTGAAGAACTAGACAAAATTAAGGATAATGGAATGGATTGCCTAAATATGTCTAGAAAAAGAACACAGTTGTTGATAGGAATTCTGGAGTTTTTGCAAAGCTTTACTTGGACTAGACTTTCATTACCAAAACACTTGCATATAAAAATACGGTATTAGGTCTTTCTGTTCTCAGCTACGGTACGGTGGCATAAGTTCTGTAGCCCGTAAAAGGACTCTGTAAATATCTTCTGATCCCCTCCCACAAATACTTAAGTCAGACTCTGATAATTAATTGCAATTACTGCAACATTAATCTAACTAACACGCTTCCTTATGCCAATTTTTAAGAGTTTTTTTAATACATATATTTCTATTTAAGGAAGTGGAACACGCACATAGTGAAGTAACTGAAGCAAGACTTACGTTCTGCAAGAAGCCTGTCCCCCTTAAACTCAGTATCAACTTTATCATGAACTGAAACCACAGCAAGATTTCCCTCATTTACTAAGATGGATCAATATACCTTGCTAAACAAATGCAGTAAGTTAAAGTAATTTTTAAAAGCAAAGAAAAATGCTGCATGTACAATATGCCCCACTTAATAAAAAGACCTCTCCCGCTATATTTCATTATGTTTTGCTATTTAAATGCAGGCATTTAAAAGTGTATAGCTTTACTTGCACAACTCTCTCTAGTAGTTAATGGGAATTTTGCCAGAATACAGTCAGAAGTGGCTTTTGTTCTTTGCATTTATAAATAAAGAAAAAAAGACAACCAATCTTGGTGAAAATGCTCTCTGTCAAGCTTCTTTTTGGAACAAGGTAATATGTACTTGTTTTTTGGTTGGTTTGTTTTGGTTTTTTTAACATAAAAGATCTCCAAAATAAATCCACTTAAACCAATCTGTGATTTATCATCCTTAAAATTAGCTAACAAGTTTCACAGTAATGAACCAAAACACAACAGAAAACAAGTAAGTCTGGAATTGTTTCATTAGCACGTGTAGTGCCCAGCACACTGCAGGACACACTGCAGAAACTGCAACAGCTCCGCTGTAAGAGAAATGCACTTTCAGCAGAATTTATTCTGGAGAGCCAGAAAAGTGGTTTGTTCTTCTCAAACCAGTACGCTATGAAAAGCATGGACCAACTCCTTGCTCTCAGGGCTGGAAACACTGTGAGCCCAGAAATGTGTTACAGGTGATAAAAAGAAGCTACAGAGACAGCACATCAATTAGATTTGCACAATTAGTGTGAATTAATGACCACAACTATCTTCTGAGAGAAGTACATCATCAGTACTTAACAGCACCTGCTAGAAAGGCAGCCAGCCTCACGTGGCTTCTCAGACAGAAAAACACTGCACAGACCTATGCTCTTCAGAAATGTTAATATATTAAGGTGGTACAGCATTCAGGCACCTGTGGATATCACAGGTAAAGAGGAACTGTATAAACATTGAGTTACAGGTAGATACTGTTGATTGCACCAAATGGCATGGTAATAACACTCATTAAGAGAAAATCTAAAACTTCTCATGCCAAAAGCCATCAGGCTACAACTAAAATGTTTTTTATTATGAAACTACAAACAACTGCTATATGTCTCTGAAAACACACTTCAAACTGATTGCAACTGATTTCCATTTGGACTCTGGATGACACATACTTCCCAATAATTACACTGAACACACATTTCTCCCTGATGTCTCTGAGCAACTCTGAATTAGGAGGGATAGATTTGTAAATTATTATGAGCTTTACCTACTGCTAGAGCTGCCAAGGTATAACTGACCACAAACATAGAATATGAGTGAAGAGGTCTCAAATTTTGCTCCTAGTTCTCTTGAAATAAATTCTTAACCCCTGAGACATGGATTTCATTAGTGTCAGTTTATCAGTGTGACACAACAGATTTTTTTTTAAAATGCTCAGGCTTAACAGATGTTCATGATAATGATAAAAAAAAATCTTAGCTTTTATCTAAGGCTTTTTAGTACTACTCAAGAAAGTTAATTTCAAGTTAAGGCATATATAGAGTACCTAGATTACACACAGTTTAAACCTAACAAGATCACTTCAGAGGATTGGGGTTTTTTAGCATCAAGGTCCATCTTTAGACATCTAGTGTTCATTCCACACAATAACTACGATCCTGAAAGTTTCTATGCAGTTTTAAATAACTTCTAGTTAATAAGTGAATGGTTGTAGTGAGAGTAAGCCAGTCAAAAAAACAACTCTAGTTTATTAAAAAAAAAAACACAGAATATTTATAATTGCTCTAGCATCAGTAAAATATAATTTTGTTTCCTGGGAAATCTGTCAGTACATTTTTAAAACAATGCCATATTGTTGATCTTAAGAAGGCAAACGGCTGAACGTTTTTCCACATCACACAATGAATTTTAATACAAAGCGCTGCCAGCAGGCAACTCCACCAGATACAGCATAAGAGCATTAAGTACAATAAAACAAATTATTTAAGTCACAGGCCCCTTCAAAACTTAACACATCTGTTCTATAAACATCCTTATCATAGAACTAACAGCATAAAACCTGTTTTAATTACTTCCAGGTACTACGTGCTATCATATAGAAGGTAGCTGAAAATTTTATACTGAAATAGACATTGTTTTTATACTGAACATAAACATTGATTTAAAAAGGTTACACATCCATACTTATCATGCAGAATACAATTTCGTTATAAGAACTGTATATATTATCTCCTGCAGCAAATAAAATGCAAAACGTAATTACTATTATCTTCTGTTCCCTTTTCCTTATAGAGCCTATGCCTTCATCATATGATTTTTTGTTTGTTTGTTTGTTTATAAAATTAATCACAGCTAGCAGGGTGGAAATCACTTTGAGCCTCATGAATGACATCCAAGAGATGGGAAAGGATTAGTTCTCAGTTGCTGCCAGTTATAGCGCCAGGTGGCTTTTTCTGCAGTGAAGGTGTTACCGATAATCCCATTACATTGGTACTAAATCTTGCAGACATCAAAATTATCACCAAGGTTCCTTTTCATCCCATCCTTTCCAAATGACTGGAAGTCGCTTCACCTGAAAGAAGTCAAATCCACATGCAGCTGCTGTTTTAGCAGCCAGCGGACTCCCTGAGAATGCCAATCGTGATCCAATTTCGCTGTGCTGGTGGCCCCCTATTCCCTGTCCAATAATACATCTGTTAAAAAATCCTACAGCTACAAATCAAGTTTAATCCTACCAGGGACCTCATGTTGGTCTTGTCTTCCAAAAAGGCAGCAGGTTTTGCCGTCTATCTCTGCTAGTGTCTGGGGAATACTCTTTAAATCCCAGCCCTACTTAGAAGAATAAGCTAAGGATCACAAAACATGACCTCAAAAACCCTGATATGACTATATTCTGACCCAGAGGCATTCATTCTAGGTGAAGATTAGAACTTTGCATAATAAGATTACACAGCAAGTGAATGATATCAAGGGACTATCCATATGCAGCCGCCTGGTTTTCTATAGACAGCCTGTGCTCTGCAATATGCAGTGCAGACGAAACAGAGCTTGGTCTTTCTAGCTGAAATAAAATAGATTCACATAAATTAGTTGGCCATTTCCAGATTCCTAAATCCCCTATTACATCTTTTATTGACAGCTCCTGTGAGGATAGCACAAATGGTATTCTCTTTGTGGTCTTTGCTTCTGTAACAATCACACTCTGAGGGAAATGTACATAGGTTGTCTAGAAATTAACATCTTGTTTGCTGTAATCTTGGATTACAATTAACTGTGTACATAATAAAATTAGGAAATCAATGAGCAGATTTATCATCTCCAGATAACCAATGGCACTGTGTAAGACAGTTTAACATATGGTGCCAAAATTGTATATACAGGAAAACTGAAGTCACAGCCAATGAAAGTGTAGCTAAACAAATTATTGGACTTGATATTAGATAGATTTTTCACTAGAATAAAAAATTTCCAGTCACATTTGCTTTATATAATGCTTCCTAATTCTGAATTTCCACTGAATATTTAGTGATAGTTTATCAGGTTTTCCTTAGCTAACAGAAACTCCTCTCCTAACATTCTCTGCTTGTAACCAGACACCTTTCTTCACACAAGATAATCCCATAACTTGCACCATCTCTTTCCCAAAGAGTTATTCTGAAATTATTACTTGAAAAAAATCCAAAAACCCACAACAAACAAAAAAACTGCACACTAGCTAGGCTATTTAAATATTTATGTTTGAGTTGTTATTTATATTTATTCTTTTAAAACTTCTGCATGAAATTAATGTTGCATGTGCTAGAATCGTGAAGGTTGTATATCATGTTTATTGGGAAAGATTCTTCCCATATCAGATACACGACTTAATAAATATAAAATGTTTTAAATATTCTAATTGCAATCTGAGGATTCCAAACATCTAAGGCAAAACAAGGAACAATTTTCAAATAGTCTTTCTGTGCAGGGAGTCAGGCAGAACTTGATCTTTATTTCTAGCTGTTGGTTTTCTCTAGAACGAACACTGGATTCATTGTGGAAAAGCTGAAAAAGCTTGGTGATATTCTGGAAGAGAAGATTATTTTTCCACATTATCTCTACTAGGCACTGACAGTTGGTCTCCAACAAGTGCTCCTTCATCTGCTGATCTCAAGCTGACAAGGAGCACAGTCCTGTAACCATAAATTCACATAATGCAACAACAAGAGACTAGAGACAATAATGCAACAACAAACAACTAGAGACTACCTACATAAGAATGAGCAATTTTTCAAGACAGATTTCAAGTAGTTCTCGCTGGTTCTATTCACCTTTGGGAAGCAACTCCTAACAATCCCACAACCCTGTACAAAACGCTGTATTAATGGTCAGATGCGTTCCAGGGCTTCTATCTTCCTCTGCAGCTCTATACACTCGTCTTTGCTAAACAGCGAAATCCAAACAGCTGAGCAAAGGCATGGTCATAGGTGGCAAGTTTGAGCCTCTGAGGGCTGCTGAAACATTCACTTAACAGTTCCCTGCCACAATGTCAAAGTTAGGACAAACGCCAAAGGTCTGACAAGACAGCACAGCTACTTTCCTGGTGACTGAGAAAAAAATACACTGTGCCTATGTGACAAGGGTCAAGTAACTGTATTCTGAGCTATATGCATTTATATTAAATATCAAAAAACTCATTGTCTTGAGACAGACATGTAAACATTTAAAATTAATTTTAATTAACTAAGACAAAGAGTTACGAGTCCAATTTTCACATTAGGCACTTAAAATCTATGATCCTACAGAAACTAAAGTTGTCCATGGCTCACTCATCCCCTGTACTTCCCAGTGCTGATGCATCTTCTAGAAATATGCAGGCATTTTTGGAAATACTACTCAAAACAGTACATAGAAGAGGGGTAAATAATTCCTCTATGCACAGACAGTAAAAAGTCTGTTTACTTAAAATATTTGTCGTTACAGAGAGGATTGTTTGCTGATAAAAAAAAAATCAACAAAAGCACCACAAATAAAAAATAAAAAAACCTCCACATAAAACAAAGCAACCTATTTATGTAAACCATCAAGAAGACTGTTTAGAAAAAAACACAAGTGTCTTAATCTTATCCCCTGTGTTAGTCTCAGATTAGAATGCCATCATTGAAGAGTACTCCATAGTGACTTATAAACACAGAAATCACACAGCATCCGATCTTAACACAAATAGTAAATCAAAGCTATTACTAAACATTTGAAAAATACAAAAGCAAAAACAAGACCACTTTTAGCACCAGAAGATATAACGGTAACAAAGATTCTTTCTGTATCTTCTTCCAACACTTCTCAGTTACGAGCATCATCTTCTAATGAAATATCTTAAGCATACTCTGCGTTTCAAAACGTGTTAAAAAACAGGAGGAAGAAAACAGTTAAGACAAAAGTGAGCTCAGTATTTACATTTTCAAGTTACGTGAACACAAGAAAAATGCAAGTCAAGTGCTTGTCACTGCTATTATTTGATGAAAATTTTGACAGCTTTCCCAAATGGTTTTTTAGTTATGAAGTTCGACATACACACATGTACATGGATTCAGTTACTTATTTTTTCATGGCACAAATTGTATTTCATGCGAGTTTATGCAGTAAAAATAAACTGTAATCAGTACTTTTTCTTATTGCTCAATAAAATTTTATTAGTTATTTCTGAGCTGTTTTATGTATAAAACACAAGTTCTCTAACTTCTTCTCCACTTACAGAGACAAGTATTAAAAAAAGTTCCAAACATCAATAGATGAGTGCAATGATATTCAGTCTAAGTTAATCCCCAGACATCCAAATCCATGAATAAAAATTCATCAGTTTTAAATACACTGAGCCTATTAAGCAAGAACAAAAGCATATGCACAAAAGAGCTTTTAATATATTTCAAAGCCCACAAGAGCCATGGTCTCATTAAAATTATAAATTACACAAACATGGAATAAAGATTCAAACTGCAGTGCAGCTAAGCAGATTACAGAAAACCCCGCGTTCCATATGATAACACACCATGGCCCTCCCAGATGGGGGCTTGGAACAAAAAGGCCATCACTGCAGCTAGGGAAAACCTCCTTGTGATCTCTGGTTTCTGTTCAGCAGATGACAGCCAAATAATATGTTGATTATTCTGTTTGTGCTGCTAAGCTTGTAAGATGGAATAAAAGCGATATGATCTATTGTGAACTCAATGCTAATGTGTTGCTCCACTCATAAATAATATACTGAATTTATTCTGAAACTACCTTTTTATCCAAGTTCCAGGTTTTAAATGCATGAACTAAAATAAAAAGCCAGCATAAACTATTATTTAATTTGATGGTTTAAAGTAAAGATACAGCTGACACAATAATAAGGGAGAAAACTGACTACTTCATGAATCAAATAAGTAGAGGTGCCTTTCTCAAAATTAGCAAATGATTATAGGCTGAGGTGCAGAGTACCTGCAAGATGCTAAGCATGCTCCAGCCCCACAAACTGCATTATCACTGATACCAAACAGATTACCGAAAAGGGTCTACATGGCTTATTTTACTACAGATAACCACCCCAAAACCAAATTTCGTATGAGGACACAAGTACTCGTAAAACAGAAAAATAGCACAATCATTGCATAACTTCACTAATACCACATCTCCCTGACTCAACTGCTTTCTTAAAAACTGCTTAACATCTAAGTTTAATAATTTGACTTGCCGTTTCTTTCATAATACCCTACCTTTTTAAAAAGAAAAACAGGGACTGGTCATACCGCTCCTTTCACAAATATTGTGTATCTGCTGAGAAGACTGATGATCTTCCTACAATTTAATGTTTGTGAATTCTAGGTCATTTATGTCAGAAATGTTAAAAATTCTATTGAAAAAAGAATCATTGTAGCTTGGTAATAGCATAAGAATATCAAGACCGAACATTGGTTCACACTTCTTGGACCAATGGAGGCACAGTTGGTAAAGAGAAATGGTGGAAACACGCAGCTCCAAGAGCGTGCAAGAGCTTGCTCAGAAACGTAAAAATGTATTTAAAGGAAGCTCAATTACCTTTCTTCCTTTGCTAGGGACACAGAGACAGCTCTAAGTCACAGAAATAATGAAAATAAAGAAACTGAAGAGATATTAGAACCAAGTACATGTAAGTCTTAGGACTAAAAATTCAGACAAATTACTTCCTCCAGAATGAGTCCCCCATTGCAGTGAAATAACACATACATCTTATTTTCATACAAAACAAAGACAGGACCTTGAAACAATAACTGAAGCTCACGGTTACAATAGCAACCACAACCTTAAGTCTGTCCCATTTACAGCACCATACTGTAAGTTATTCTGCAGCTACCAGTTACAGTATCCTTATTTCTATGATGTTGATATTTCAGTTTACCTCAATCTGTTTCAGTTTCTACAACTTTAAGTATTATTTTATTTTTATTCATCTTACATACATATCTCATGCAAAATGGTACCTGGAGAAAAAAAAGCCATGCAACTCAAGCACACTCTTATGACACATTTATGTTTCTATAACTAAAACTTTTTTCATATTCTTATGAAATTCATATAATAAAAAGGTTTCAACAACAAAACAAACTTTTTCAGCTACTATCACAGCACTAATATCTAAAACCAGTAAAAGCTAACTCAAGTCAACACAAACTTCAACGCATTACTGAGTAGATAACAACTTGGCTTGAGTAGATAGTAACTTGAGAACCAGAAAGGTGAATTCCCAAACACTGAAGCACAAGGGAGCTGTGTTGCTTAGGTAGCTCTACTCCTAGATACACGCTCCTGAAATGGTATTTTGGCAAATACGGCAATTTTGGCATGGAATTGACAGGCTCAGTATAGGAGACGGAAGAAGCTGAACCCACTGAGATAAAGAATAATTAAAGTTTGCTAAAATACAGCTTGGCTACAAAAAAGCCAGATAACTCAGCATTACCTGCTTTTTTTCATCACAGTATCATTCCACATTTAGGACAATGTAAGTCGTCTTAAGTAGCCAGTAGTGGATCTGCCTTTTTATATTTGAAGTGAGTTTTACTAGATGGCTTGCTTCTGTTTTATGCAACTTTATAATTCACACTGAAAAAAAATCTCAATTTTAACTCTTGCCTGCTTAACGTCCAAATGCCTCTTTTCTTCATCTACTTCTCAATGACCTAATTAGTTCACTATTCTAAACAAGGTCTTACAACAGTCATGTCTTTTGAAAAGCAAGACTTCTGTGTCTGTGCTCAGAAAAGGTATAATTACACAGCAGTACGGAAATTACAGCAGCACATCTTGGTTCATCGCCCACTCTATGGATAGTCATGATGCTGTTAAACTAGTTGGAAGCCCACCGAATTCATCTGAATGTTCCTATGACTCTGTAGTATCTTGTCCTCAGCAAAACCTGAGGGTTGCACACTTTTGTGCAGCTGCTGACCAACATCACTACTTGAGAAAGCCAGAACTAGCATCGTCCGGAACTGGATCAGTAACTGCATCACTATTCACAGTGCTATATCAATTACTACATCTAGCTCCTTGCAGCACACCTACATGCATTTCAGTTCAAGCACTGCTCTTTTGCATGTCTTTATCAGACATGCAAAGATTGAATAGTTCATAAATCTAAGACAGAATGGGCAACAACGGGGGTAAAACAGCTTGTTAGAGGATACTACACTCTCTGACGTTACCTCCACACTTTTAGTGGCTGAATAACCACGTTAGCATTAACCTACCCATCTGGAATATCTGTTGAAGTCACAATGATCAGAGTACATCATTGGCCAGTACACTGGAAAGGTGAGGTTGCAAGTTTCTGGGACTCGCCAAGAAGCTACATCCTTCCACCTAAGCGCACTGGCAAAGATTCCCATCTTTGCCATCACTGAGGTTTTGAGATGTATTTTCAATTAACTGTCAGGTTCATCGTTCTACCCCAGAGTAGGAACTTTCTGAATCTCACCTAGTGCGCTGTCATTACTTCAACAGATGCCAGAGCCAGTTGTTGAAAGCTAATCCGAAAAACACCATCACCAATACAGATTCTACGCTTCAGCACAGTAGTCAGAAGTTACCTGTAAGCATAAGGATAATTAATAACATTTCCTTTGTATAAGGAGGGAGGTCAGACAGGTGGGGCTATGCACCTAGAAGACTTAAGAGAACATTTTGTTTACTGTTAAATTCAGAAACTAATGCAGAAGTCCTTCTTGTTGAAACATTAGTGTTTGGTTTTGGCTAACATTAGAAGAGAGGGAAAATTCTGTGTTATGAAAACTCCTCAAAAACATTTCAGCAAGCAGAGAGGAGCTACAATTTTAAAAGAATTCTGAAGGTGATTAGTTAAACCTTTTCTAGTCTTAAGCAGGCTTCAAGAGCTTTGCCAAAGCATTTCACAGGTTTCAGGTCTGACAACATTGCAGAGATGACGGACAAAAAAAGCTACATCAAAAAAACAGCGCCTTCTATAAAATCACACAATGTAGGTGATGAGCAAACACTGCCTGTATTCCAGTACCTGCTGATACTGTGAATTTGTAATAGAAATAACATTTGAAATTGGTTATTTGGAATAATGCCTTTGAAGTCTAAAAGTGCTAACAGCTTAGCAGAAAACATAACACTTTTTTGAAATCCAAAATGTGCCAATTCTTAACCTTTGTAATACCAGCGTATCAGGAAAAAATGCTATAGCAACTATACATAGATATATGTATTGCTTGATGACACTCAACTGGGAGGCTGTGCTGGCATTCAGAGAGACCTGGACAGGGAGAAATTTAATGAAATATAACAAGGGCAAGTGTAGAGTCTTGCATCTGGGTAAGAACAACCCCATGTACCAGTACAAGTTGGGGACTGAACTGTTGGGGAACAGCACAGGGGAAAGGGACCTGGGGGTCCTGGTGGGCAGCAGCATGACCATGAGCCAGCAAAGTGCCCTTGTGGCCAAGAAGGCCAATGGCATCCTGGGGTGTATTAGAAGGGGTGTGGTTAGTAGGTCAAGAGAGGTTCTCCTCCCCCTCTACTCTGCCCTGGTGAGGCTGCATCTGGAATATTGTGTCCAGTTCTGGGCCCCTCAGTTCAAGAAGGACAAGGAACTGCTTGAGAGAGTCCAGCGCAGGGCCACAAAGATGATTAAGGGTGTGGAGCATCTCCCTTATGAGGAAAGGCTGAGGGAGCTGGATCTCTCTAGCTTGGAGGAGACTGAGGGGGGACCTCATTAATGTTTATAAATATGGAAAGGGTGACTGTTACGAGGATGGAGCCAGGCTCTTCTCACTGGCATCCAATGATAGGACAAAGGGAAATGGATGTAAGCTGGAACGTAGGAGGTTCCGCTTAAACATGAGGAAGAACTTCTTCCCAGTAAGGGTAACAGAACACTGGAACAGGCTGCCCAGGGAGGTTGTGGAGTCTCCTTCTCTGGAGATGTTCAAAACCCACCTGGACGTGTTCTTGTGTGATCTGATCTAGGTGGTCCTGCTCAGGCAGGGGGATTGGACTAGATGATCCTTTGAGGTCCCTTCCAATCCCTAACATTCTGTGATTGTGATATATATATTCAGTGATACACATTTTCACAGATATGCAGTGAATCTTAGGCTCTAAAGCACATGTAGTATAAGTTACTTTGTACTTTTGCATAAATTGCACTAATACAAATTACATTTTAAAAAGTCACAGCTATTAAACCTTTCCTTTCCATAAACTGTAATTACCTACATTATTTACTTTAGAAATGCCTATTTAATGAAATATGTGCAATCAGATAGAACTGGAAGACAAACAAAGAACAAAAATATCAAAGCATGTAAATTATGTTTTTCCAGTTGAAACACAAAGTTTACTCCTCACTTCTTCCACTGATATGCTGAAGTAACAAACTCTTATGCTTTGAGGGCAGCCATTTGTATTCAATATGAAATAGATTTCTGGATGTTAAGCACCTGAAAAGGCTGGAATCAATCAATTTCTGGTTTTAATCCTGAAGTTTGATATAGACATGGAACCCAGTAAGGAAAATATTATAGAATATCAAGGCATAATACAAGTAGCACTCCTTTTCTTGTTCTTGGAGGTGGTTTTTTTTTCCCCATTACTTTTAGTCCTATCTTACAAGTATGTTTAAGTCAATATGATTTAAAATAAAAAAGCTAATTCCTTTTTATGATAAACAGAAGGAAAATAATCTCTATGAAATATACCACTAATCTGCATGATGCTCACTAAGACAGTACATTCAATTTACGACTCATTTTCAGTATTACTATTCTGCAAGTTTCAGTAACACTATACTGTACATTTTTGTAATCTGAAATCATAGAAAGATTAAATAAATTAAATAACTTTTTTATGCTTTATTAAACCATTGTCTTCAGCACACACCACTAACTCACGTCTCCTAATTTGTTTGCTTCTATTTTAAAGGAGCTGTTTAAATTTGCACAGGTTCAAGTTTTCATCACTGTTGTTCAGGATACCCACAGGGATGCATTTAGGTAACATCCAGAGGCTTTGTGAAGAAAATCATATCATGTTTTATATAATATCATACAACTGGTATGTCTTAAACCCTCTCACTAATCCTTGCGTTTTCCACGGTCTGAGTGGATAAGCAGTCTTTAAGCTTTTTCATAGCGAAAAAACACAAGTCTTTAGGTGTCAAAACTTCCAGGATTAAACATTCTTTCCAGTTGTTGGCTGATGGCCCGAAGATCCTGCACTTTCAAACTTATCCCATTCCAGCTAGTTCAAAGATCAGGAAAATGAAGCCATCTTCTTTGCAGCCGTAATCCATGACCCATGCTGTTAGATACTTAAGAACATCTCAAAAGCAAACTACCTTGTTTCAGCTGCCAGCAGGAGCTCAGCAGGGCACTGGATCACATGACTACGAAGCCCTACCTAGTCAGGTGACTCAAGAGCTAATCTGATTTGGTGACTATAAAACTTTAATCAGTACAGTCTAATACCATCACATTCCAGAACCGATGAGGGAAGCAGCTTGGCGATGTAACAGCAAATGCTAATAAGATTATGAATTACAACTGCCACTAGGATGCAGTTTTTTAGTTCTCTATCCCGTACACAAACCCAAGAGAAAATTACTGAAAACTGATCAGGCAGACATACGGTTTTGAAACAAAATGCACAGATGTGTTTTATTCCAAAAGAGACAGCATTTTGCTAGTTGCCACGGAAGGGCAAGCACATACACTGAATCTTATAAGGCACAACTAAAACACGGCAAAATCGTTCATTCGAAATCAAGGAAAACAAAACACGTACATCAATAACATCATCTTGTTGAGAAACGCTGCTCAAACAATACAGTCTCAGCTTGCATTAGCTGAAGGTCCATCCGTAACCCATGCAGGCTGCATGTGGTAAACAGACAGGAGGCAATGACAGCCAGGACAGGTGTGTTTCCTCTTACCAAGCACAAAATACCTGAAGCACACTTTAAGAAGTGCTGCTATTTTGAGGACACTAGGATTTTCGCCAAATCCATAGGCTACAGCTTTTGAAGAGAAATTACAAACATACTTGCAGATCAAATTCCAAGCATACCTTTTCCCAAGTGTTTTGATTGCTCTCTCACTCACTCAGTGTATTCCCTCCATCTTTTTTCCTTAGGGAATTCTCACCCAAAATCCTCTTAATCCATCTTAGAATCTGCATTTGGCATAGGCAAGTAGTTGAATTGGATCAGCAAGTTTACAACAAATGGAAAATAGATTTCTTGATACTAGAGTTAGGATTTTAGAGTTAGGATTTGCAGTTAAAATTGACAAACATTTGATCAAGTCTACATGACAATATGCAAGCAGTGAGAAAGAAAAGTTGGTTATTCTACAGTTTAAGGCATCTCAATCTAGACAAAGGTTTACACTTCTCCATTTTACAATGAGCTGAGATGACCATAGCCAGTTACCATAGCTCAGCTGAGAAGAAATAACTTGCTAAGACATTTCCTCATCTCTTCTGATCATCTCCATGTTCTTTAGTTTCTCTGCATTTCAATTTCACCCCTAGAGCAGGAATAATGGGACTTTATCTACCTGCTGAGGTATATTTGAGGATGAGGTGGGTTTTATATAGTAATTGCTAGAGTCACAATTCCTGCAGTCTTGCTTTCTTATCTGTCAGACAGCTGCTAGTGAGATCTCTTACAATGGCTGGAAACTCATCTTTCATAAAGTGGACATGTGAACATAAGCAAACTTTTAATATGAAAGAGTGTGAAAAAGCTATTATTCCTGAAAATGAAACACCATTAACTTGAAAATAAAGAAAATTCCATACAAGCACTTTCTTCTCTGTTTTTCTGAAATGAAATGCAGGTAAAGTCAGATGTTGCAAGTGGTGTTTTCACAAGCACATACGCACTTGTAAAGCTTTATTATATTAAACAGTTACAATTTTTTTAAAAATTAAATCTTTGAAAAATAGCTTATTTGCACCTGCTTTCTAAGTCAGTAGGACTTTAACTGTACCCATTATCATAAAATATGACAGAGGAAAAGCAAGCATCATAAACAGAACTACTGCAATACATTTTAAAGTTCAGTTCTTAGACTGGAAACTATTTCTACTCTTCCATAATTTTTTTGTAAAATCCGAAAGTCTCTCCTGTTATAAGTTGTATTGTAAGAGACAGTTTCTCTGTGTTTTAAGGTATGTGAACTCACAAAACTTGTAACAAAAATATCACTTTATTTAGAGATACATAAAATTCTGAAATAGCTGCAAGGTTCACAGGGTGAGGTGAATTAACAGTTCACAGCAAAAGATGGAAAGTTGAACTGCCTCCTCCCCACTATGTGTATGTCTTTTCCTTATTGCATCAACTCAGCAACAAAACACAAAATTAACCCATTAAGAAAGTTGATAGATGGTTCCAAGTCAGATTAGTGACCCAAACCAGCTCAAGAAAGGATCTGACAAGCACAAGCGTCTGTTGAACTGAATCACTGGAAGCAGAGAAGGAAAAGGAAATGAGACTTTC
Organism: Tauraco erythrolophus; assembly: GCF_009769465.1. Taxonomy (NCBI): domain Eukaryota; kingdom Metazoa; phylum Chordata; class Aves; order Musophagiformes; family Musophagidae; genus Tauraco; species Tauraco erythrolophus. Next base: position 22,137,824 of record NC_141470.1, read on the forward strand.
TCTTTTAGCAACACTGACCTATTAGGTCAGCTCAGGAGACATTGCTATTTTCAGTAAACTTGCACTTCATGCAAGAAGTTCTATAAATGGTAGGATCACAGCACGAGCATTCCCAATTGCAAAACGGTTTCAGAATCTGGGCTCCAAAATGAAAGAGAAAAAAAGAAAGAATTACTTAGCCTCTAGTTTTAACTGTCCTGGAGGAAACTGATGTAAGAAAAAGGGGGGAGGCGAAAAAAGCTACCTGTCAAGGTAAATACCAATGAGAAATGGACAAACAAAAGAGAGCTCAACCCTGGATGTATATTTACACTTACTCTGTAAAGTTAATGTAACCTATATTAGTATGTTTTATTTAAAAACAAGCACAGAAATCCTTTATCTCATTGAAGTAACGAAAAGAAACTTACTGCTTGGAATGGGGGCAGGGGGAATCACTGAGACAAAGTACACATAGGATATAATTTGATTCTTTTTCTGATAAGTAAGTGGTGACTTATCAAAGATATCCTCTTTGGGTTAACAAGCCCTCTATAAAAAAGTTCTCTATAGATATACTGCATTTTTAGTAGTGTTACAGACATCTCCAAGTACTCACATCTGAAATATTTCCATATCTGTACTCTGGAATGACAGTACAGTAAGAAAGGGAACAGCTAATGTGTTGTTTTAAAAACAGAGAACTCTAAGTTTCAGCCTCCTCACTCAATTACACCATAGAATCCTACTGACAATAATGGATTCTTGAACTCTTAAAAGAATCAAGAATTACGCTTTATGCCTTTATTTTATTAAAGTATTTCCTATTCCAGATACTCACAAATCATTAGTCAGGTCCTACAGAAGTGACATTTAATAGCCATATTTATTTCTTGCCATGTTTTTAAATGGGTGCTTTGATTATTTTTGTTTTCTCTAAAAACAAATACTTCTAACTTCCACTGGACAATAATCTACATTTGAAATTAAATAGTTATTCAATATTTCACAGTTTGGCATTAAGACAACCTCTTGATACTCATGATAAAAATCTTAAACTGTCCATGCCTTAACATGTAAAGAAGCTCTGTCAGCAGCAAAATTAATGCAATTTTGCCAGCTAGGAAGACTTAATACTGAAACTTCATGCTCCTGAGCATGAATTTGATATGAAGGAAAAACTTCAGGGTTCAGGATTGTTAACATATTGTTGCTCTTTCTTGCCATTCATATTTAATACAACTATTTCTTTCCTCAATTAAAAACGGGTCAGCAAACACAGGTGTTCAAAAGCCATGTTTTTTTAACAATAACAAAAATAATTTGTTGAAAGGAAAGAGAGTGGGGAATTATAACAGTAGAGCCTCATTAGTACATCCTGCTGCATGCAAATGTCTTCAAGTAGCTTTTGATGCATCTGACACATCAACAGATTAAAAACCAAATACACAAACACCTGTGACAGTGGGTTTTCAGACAGGGATTTCCATATGAAGAAAACACAAAGCAATCATATCAAAAGTTCCCATTAAGATAAAAAGCGTTTTAATTTCTTTGTATATAACAAGAACAAAAAAGAAAATATTCAATTCAGATATCTCACCAATTTTTACATACATTCAGTTTAGGGTGGTTGTTTGCTGCCATGTACAAGGCCACAGGCTAGTGCCCATAAACAGCTCATAAAGACTAAAGGACATGCCAATCTTCCAAAATACACAAAGTAACTTTCCATGGTATTAGCAACTGATTCAATAAATGCTAACGAAGCACAAAAATTACATTTCTCACATAAAGCAACTTTTTCTGCTATAGCTCTTGGCTTATGGCGTGGTCCAGAGCCATCATATTGATGCAAGATCTTGCTCCCAAGCGAGAGGTCTTCAATCCTACATTTATTACAGATCCGCGGCTATTTACAAACGAGAGAAGGACTCCAAGCACACTTATCGACTGCGTTACATACAGTTACTTAAATGCCGATAGAAACGAAGAAGGTTTCACAAACACTTTTTCCTCCCAGGCTCGCACACGTACAAGGAAAAGCCTCTTTCGAAGGGGGCAGCGCCGACTGTGCGGCACAGAGACCGGCGAGCTCACTCCGGGGTGCACAGGCCAGGCCAGGCGAGCATCTCCCTCCGCGCCCCCCTACACTTCAGGCCTCACTGACACCTCGGGCACCGCAGCCGCCCCGGGAGCGGGACGGGGGGTGCTCCCCTCCGCAGCACGGCCGCCGAGGCCGAGCCGGCGCCACCGCACTACTCACGCCTCCGCGCCCGAGCGGAACGAGACGCGGCCGCTGCCTCCCGCCACCAGCCCCCCTCGGCTCCGGGCGGAGCTCCGGGGCCGCCCGCCGAAGCCGCACCCCGCGCGCTCCAGCCCGGCCCCGCCACACTCACCTGCGTGCTGGAGACCGGGCGCCCTAGCCCTTCCCCCGTCCCTTTAGCCCGGGACGTGCAAACAACGCGCTCTGCCATTGGATAGCATGTTTCCCAAGACGCTCTCCCATTGGTGGAGAGGAAAGGGCTTGATTCTTCCCGGCGTCCCTTCGCTCCTGTCAACCGAGAGGCAGCCGAGATGGCCGCGCTCTCCGCGGCTGGCGGGGCGGCGAGGGGCCGCGGCACCACCAGCTTCCAGCGGAAGGCCGCGGCCGGCAGCCGCCTGGCCGCCGTCGCAGGCACTCGGCCTTCCGTTCGCCATGGGCAGCTGCTGCTCTCCAGCGGGCTCCCCTCCCTGGACTATGTGCTAGGTGGGTGGGGAGCGGGACCCGGGACCCGGCTGCTGCCCGCCTCCCGCCGCCCGGCGGCCAGCTCTCCTTTGCCAGGCCCTGCCTGTCACTTACCTGTAACCCGCAGCTACTCCCGCAGGCTTTTCCTTCCTTCCCACAGTTCCCGGAGTTGGGGGGGAGGATGGAGGGGAAAAGAGGAAGGGGCGAAGCAGGATCCGTTTCCCGCCTTGACTCCCGCCGCCGTGTGAGGAGGGAGGCGGTACGGGCGGGGGCCCCTGCTTCATAGCCCGCTCGCGGGGAGGAAGGCTGCCGCGTACCGTTCGCGTAAATCCGCTTAAGCAACCTTTCCAGAGCGGGAAGCTGCTCTGCAAGTTGACGTAGTAACACGTTCCCGTCGTACGTCAAGCTGTCACAGTAAAGGGTCTGAAGTTTTTGGTCTTCAAAAAACGTGTTTGCTGAATTGACTCGTGGTTGAACGTGGTGTGATTCTGGGTCGTCGGTTTGACGGTTTTTAGGATGCCTTTCGCTGTTAGACTGACTCTCAGTGTGTCTCTTCTGCCTTGCTCGCTGCTGCTGCATCGTTATCAATGTCGCGTTCAGGTTAGTTACACTGGTGTGACGCTGTTCATGCTGTCTGTGAATCTGCTTTTGCCTACTGTCAGTGTCAAGATGCTAGATAGATAGTTCTTGGACCGATCCGTGGTGACCGTTTCTGTGTTACAACCTGTGGCATGAACTATCTGGATTACTTGGATTGTCAGCTGATTCATTTCATGGGTGTAAACAGCATGTTTTCTCTATATGCACTAGGACTGCATCATCCTTTTGTTAACTACTGATACAGTTCCGCTACATCTTTGATGTACATAGAGGCGACTACTTTTAGGTGAGGAAGGCTTGACTTTAGCTTTGTTCATTCATCCCTGGAAGAGTACACGGGTATAGGAATATACCGCTTTTCTTTCTAAGGATATTCTATGTGAGTAATGATAAATATAAAACTTGTATCCATTTTATAAAGAAGTTTTTGCAGCCTATGTATGTTAAGGAGAATCACACATCTGTATCTTTTGTGTGTGTGTGTGTGTGCGCGCACACGTCTGCTTGGTGGGAAACACCTGTATTTTCATCAGGGCTTGGCATCCTTGTGGAGAAAGCTCTTCCTTGTTAAGAGAGAAGTATTTCATGCAATTAGTGTGATTTTTGAAACCCTTTGATTGCATAAATAGTAAAATTTGCATTCAATATTCCAGTTCTTCATATTCCCTGTTATAAAGAGCGGATTTTGCACAGCATGGGTCAAAAGATGCAGACAGCTCCCATGGTGGCAGTCTCTTAAATGTCCAGGCACTTGCTAACACAGTTAGTGGTTTGTTATGGAAACTGGCAACACTTCTTCCAGGAAACCCAGGATCCCTTCTAAAGTACCTTTTCCTTTTCTTTTAAATATTCTGTAATTTCCTGACCTCAACAAGTTTTACATGTGAACATCAAGAAAGTTCTACAAGCCTAGGAATAGCAACTTTTGAAAATACTTTTAGAATGTTTTTTGAGTTGTGGCATCTTTGAAAATCTGGAAAACTCTCTATTCCAATGTTAAATCTTTGGTAACCTCCTAGCCTATAAATCACTGATTTCTGGAGGCTGAGTGGATAGGCCAAACATCCTGTACTATAATAAAGTTTCCATTGATAGCAGGTATTAGGCATTCTTGCATACGGACCACCCAGCTAGGTGGACCTGTACAGAATCATTGATTTTGGAGGCTAGGAAGGGACCTCAGGAATTCATCTACTGCAACTTTAAAGCAGGCTCAGCACTGAATTCAGAGTTGGTTGTTCAGGGCTTTGTCCAGTTGAGTCTTGAAAATCTGCAATGGCAGAGATTTCACAGCCTCCCTGGACAACCTGTTCCAATGCTTAATTATCCTTGTAGGAATTTTTCTTTTTCCTTGTATCCACTTGGAACTTTCCCTGTTTCAAGTTGTGCCTGTTGTTTCATACTCTCCCACTGTGAACCTCAGCAAAGACCTGAACTGTCTTCTCAGTGGCTTCTCTTAGGTACTGGCAAACTGCTATTAGAATCATAGAATCATCTGGTTGGAAGAGACCTTCAAGATCATCAAGTCCAACCATTCACCCTGCACTGTCAGGGTCCCTAAACCATGTTGCTCAACACCAAATCTACACGTTTTTTTAACACCTCCAGGGATGGGGACTCCACCACCTCCCTAGGCAGCCTGTTCCAATACTTCACAACCCTCTCTGTAAAGAAATTCTTCCTGATATCTACCCTAAATTTCCCGTGGCGCAACTTGAGGCCATTCCCTCTCGTCCTGTCATTCATAACGTGGGAGAAGAGACCGACTCCCATCTCCCTACAACTTCCTTTCAGGTAATTGTAGAGAGCGATAAGGTCCCCCCTGAGCCTCCTCTTCTCCAGACTAAACAGTCCCAGCTCCCTCAGCCACTCCTCATTGGACAAGTTCTCTAAACCCTTCACTAGTTTTGTTGCCCTTCTCTGAACCCACTCCAGCACCTCAATGTCCTTCTTGAAGTGAGGGGCCCAAAACTGGGCACAGTACTCAAGGTGTGGCCTCACCAGTGCTGAGTATATATTGAGTATATATTGGGTCTTCCTCTCTTCTCCAGGTTAAACAAGTCCAATTCCATCGGCCACTTCTCTGGGGTCATTTGCCCCATCTCAGTGCCCCTTTGCTGGGCTCACTGAAGTTTATCTTTACTTCTTTCTTGTACTGAGGGGCTCAGAACTGGATATTGTATTGCAGATGTGATCTAATGAGTGCTGAGTAAAGTGGAGTAGTCATATCCCTTGACCAACTGACTGAGCTTCTGTTGATGCAGCTAACTGTGCTGGTGACTGTAGAAGTATTGCACTTGGTCTCCGTGTCTTTTTTGAGTGCGTGCGGAAATGCTTCATAAAGGCCTTGCAGAATGGGGTTACTTTTTTCTTTCATCATGCATGCTAGCAGTTAAATATTTGGCAGTATAACATATTTAATTTTGTTGTCACCAGGGACTGAGGAAAAACCTTTTTATATAGATTCCCAGTGGATGTTACTATAAACTGTTTTAGTCTCATACTTTTAGTAGATATATTTTTAATAGTCACCAGGCACAGTCTTCTAGCTCTCGTGCTTTGGGCTTTGAGTTTGCCTTGTCCAGAAGCTGCAACCCAGATACAGTATTATTTGCCAGACATGAGGATACAGCTTATGAATAACTGTAAGTAAGGAAAAGCATAGTGTTATCAGACACAGCTCTAATTAGAAGCTTTCGAAGAGAGGAAAAGGCAGAGGATACTTGGAGGAATTTCTTTTACCCTATAGCTACTTACGTCTCAGCACCACTGAGGTGCTTCTTACGTCTCCAGGCTTTATATTCAAGTTTACTTTCAAAGTAAATATATGCCTAATTTGTGCCAAAGCAGTTCTCTGTAATGAGCTGCAGCTATTGTGTATTATAACCATCACATGCTTGGTATTGAATGTTTTGTTTCAAGCTGCTTGAAAAAAGTGACAGATATGCTTTGAAAACAATTGGGGCACTTCTCAAGTTGTGAAGTTTGTTGTGTTTCTGTCTCAAGGGTCTTAAATCTCATTGCTGTAGGTAGCAATGTGGAAAGTTACTAGTCTTGCTTAGTTGTTCGCATGTAGTACTGCCTTAGATACTGGCAAAGAATTAAAACAGCAAAATAAGAAAGAATTACAAGTTCACGGCAGTTTTCTTGGGAAACTTGATTTTACCTCTTCCTTTTGGTTCTGTCAACATTCATGCAACTTTTTCTTGGCGTCTGTGTTTTGCTTAGTTTACTACTATTATTACTCGTAATATGAATATGTAAGGATGGTGAATGCAATAGTTTTACATTCTGTCTGATAGAATACGTTTGTTCAGCCTGTTCGCTACATGATAATGTAAAGCAAATCCTGTGACCTGAATTTGCCTTCAGCAACCAGAGTATGTGTACATGTGTTACGACTCTGACTTGTGGAAAGAGGCGGTACAATTGATGGTCTGAAAATATAGCTTGTGGGAATTTTTGACTGTGCTGACATACTGTTTGACAGACAAATTCTGTCTTGTGCAAGCAGTTTAAAAGCAGAAGAGATGCTACTTCTGTGGTGGCTACAAGTGAGCTTTTTATAATGAAGATTTTAAGTCCTTGTTGCCATGAGGCAATACATTACTTAAGGCTGTTTCGTAGTCCATCTTTTGGGTTAAATTGCATTTATCTCTTGAACAAATAAAATGAAACAAAAATTGGTGGATTAGAACATGGGGATTTCACGAGTGATTCTAACTTTCCAATAAGCAGTACTTAGAGTTGTTTTTTTTTTTAAATATCTAAGAAGTGCTTGATTACTTGATAAGCTTGCCATAAATATTGAGGCATTTGTACATCTTAACTCAGGAGCACAGCTTAAAAAAATCTGTGATGTGTTGAACTACAACTATGAAATTAGTAGTTGACTAAACATTTGCTCTGTGGTGTACTTCTCAAATTGTGGTACGTCATGACATGACGACCAAGTGATTCTGTTGTGGTTTTAATTCAGATGTTATGTGACTTTAGTAACACTTTTTGGCCTGTGGAAAGAAATTTGCTTTTTCTCTGCCTTCTGGGTATATATCAACATTACAGGTGCTACAGACATTTGTAGTCTCACCAGCAAAGCTAAAGATTAAGAAGTTGATCCAACCTCAATTGGAATCAATTTCAAGCGAAGTTTAATGAGCTTTGAAATTGATAGACTGAATTATCCTGTTCACTAATGTCCATCTATACAGTCCAGAACCGACTTGTTTTATCCAGGGCTTTGGATATTATGCTGATGTGATTCAATTTGCTTCTAATTTTAAAGCAATATGTATTTGCAGAAGACACACTGCGGTTTACTCCATGCAAAACACTGCAATAAGCTAGTTACATATGGCCATCGGAATGTTTCCAGGAATTTTGAGCCTTCCTGTTGCAGTCTTAGATAATTGTTCAATAAAATATTTGTAGTCTGATTTCAAGTTATTCCACTATTTTCAGTCTTAGAATTCAGATTATAAGAATTATTGTCTTCATCTGAAATAAAATAGGAATTCTTCTTTCACCATCTTTGTTAAAATTCTTTCTGGGGACAACCATTTAAACCACTGTTACATAATTATGCTTGCTGTCTGTTCAAGGAGGAAATAAAGCAGTCAGGATGGGAATTCATAGATTTGTTTGTGGTTTTTTTTCTGGTCCTCCACACTGTAGAGATCAATGGGATAAAAATCTATGTATCAAAACGTATTGGGAGTATTCTATTCTGTCTATTATTCCTTCAGTCATTTGTGATTGGAACATAAGCATTGATTGTAATTGTTTAAGCAAAAATAAAATAATAGTGGCCGTGTGTAAATCCATCAAAATGTCTTTTTATTTTTGAATAAATATTTCAATGAACTGCATTCACAGAGTTCTTTTTATGTCCAAGACATACTATAAAAGACTTTAATAGTTTGGGGTTTTTTTTTCAGATGTGTGTTATGATGTTTGTGATCTGTCAGTCCAGGTTTCATTGGGTGAAATCTTACCTGCCTTATTGTCATGTCTGTTTTCAGTAATAAGATAAAAGCCAGGATTTTGCCTGATTGACTTGGGTGGGAGTTTGCTAGCCTCTTAGTAGGTCACTCTCCATACATGGTTGTTGGCACAAAGCAATATCACTTGGTAGTGATTAATACAGGTCTAATGTGTAGAATGTTTACTCCCTTGAGTCATCCAAGTAAAAATTTGCTGGCTCAGACCATACGTCGTTATTGTAGCACTTGAGCATAGTTGCACAGAGCTCTGCAGGATCTTTTTACCGCAATGATGATAGCACAGTATATTGTGAAAGTAATTGTAATGTGTAATATATAATTACATGTAATGTATAATTATTTCATAATAGAGAATTGTAGGAAGTATTGCAGAGGTAATTAAAATGTTGTTCACTTTTATATTTTTAAATTCCCCGTTATCACCTTTCTTTGACTTATAAACTAGGAAAAGTTAATTGTTCTCTAACGTAGTATTAAAATGTAGTCTTACTTTATTCTTCATTTTGTTTTGTTTCCAGGTGGAGGCGTAGCTGTTGGAACCCTTCTTCTTATTGGTTAGTATAGAATATGTAGATACTTAAAGCCATATTCTGATATGTTTTGCTTGTTTTAATGTATCTATCAAATAACCTGTCTTTTCATGTTTTTTTAAACTCAGAGTTTGCGAAAGTATAACTCTCAGGCCCCTTCACTTTGAATAGCCTTCAGAGTGGACTGTTGTCTGTTTCAAGAATTACTGGAGGTGGATCAAAACCTTACTTTTAGACAAGTTTGAGCCCCCAAAAAGAATACTGCAGAATGCTGTTTGAAAGCAGGGCATTTAGCAAATTTCAGGACTTTTTAGGAAAATCTTCAAGTTATTTAAGATATTCTAAACTACTTGATTTCCTGTATGATTCAGACAGTATATCATCGCAAAGTTTTTTTAATTTGGCTTTCTGAGGAAGATGTGCAATACAGAATCTTTTAAACTTTTGGTTGCCAGAATCAGCTAGAAAGCTGATGGAAGCCTGCTTTCTGTCAGGAGATGCACTGAAATGATTGTTACAACAGAATTCCCTTTGCAGACTACATTGAAACTGCCTTTGTAGCCTGTGCCATGTCTCCATTGCAGCTGAGATGCCCAGCTTTCCTTTCTATTTTAAGTGTGGCAAAGGAGAAAAGGACTATTGTGCACATACATCTTGTCTTCATATCCCCAGGGTACGTACTGGACCTTAGAGCCAAGAAGCATTTCCCAGCCACCTCAGTTTAAGCATAGCCACCAAAACCACAACTGGGAGGGAAGAATAACTTCCTACAAGTTAGTCTTGTGAAGTGCTTACAGTTTCAGAATATAAGTAAAGACGATCATTGATGCAGAAGACAAATTGACAGAGATACCATATGATTTGTCACATCGGTTCATTAATCTTGGAGGTTCTAAGAGTACAAAACTACTTGAAAGTGATGTAAGGGCTGAATGGTGATAGAAATGAGATTAATGGTTCTTCTGAGAAACTTTCAAGCTTTTTACTTTCCTAGCAAAAAGAACTGATATTACAGGAAAAAACAAATGAAAGATTATTAGAGAAACACCCGTAGTTATGTGGAAAACACCTACATCTGTAATCTGTGTTCACATCTTAAATAGTATAACAATTTAAATACTACTTTTTGATAGCAAGTTGCTGAAACAGAGAACCAGGAACCTAGGGACAACAGATCTACCTCTTAACTTTCCAGTCACTGCAATTTCTCTGAACTGTTGGAGTCTAGAAAGTTGTATGATTGTTTACTTCCACTGAATAAGAGGTAGAGTACTTTAATTGTTTGTAGAAGTGATGAAAACATGTATCACATAATTGCAAAGCTATTTGAGATATGACAAGCAATATCTGGGTGCCTGCATATTAAGTGCCAAAATTCCTGCATTAAAGCCTTAAAAATTAATTTATTGTTCTAAGTTAAAACAGTGGATTACAGGAAGGTGATTGTCAATAGATTTGAAATTGGTAGGTAAAATCTGGAAAAGTCCACAAGGTGTTGTTACAGATAAAAGTGTCAATTTCTCATTGCAGAAGATTGAAAGTGTAGTAAGGCACCATTTTGGCTAAACCCTGATCTTTTGAATGCCTCACATATTGTTAAGGATCAGTGCAAAATTGTAAAGTGGGAGTGTAAAGACAAAATCTGAAAAAATCAGGCACAGAGTAAGATACAACTAGCAAGAATTATCAAGAGTAATTCAGATTTTTCTTATGTACCTCAATAGTTATGAGAAATCCAAGAGAAGGGCTGTTTGGTTACTTGAAGAAGTGGAAAAGCTAGTCATAGTTGATATTGAGAAATGGGAAAATTGTAAAAATTTTTGTATTAATCTTCACACAGAAGTAGCACTGAAATCTCATGACTGTCATAACTGAGAACAGTAACTAGAGATCAGCTTTGCCTAGGGAAAAAGCAGACTAGTGTATGCCTACGTGTTTCAGGTGGTTTCAAATAGATTGTGCCTGCAAAGTGTTTTAAGAGCTTGCTGATGAAGTGCTCGGACCATTAGTGTTTATGAGAACAGGTAGAGGACAGTGAGGGAAAGAAGGAACTGGAAGATTAGAAAATACGAATACAGTTTCTGGTTTTGAATGCTGTTGGAGGAGTCACTGAATTGCAGGCCTTGAACTATAGTTCAGAAGAAAACAAGGCTGTAAGTAGCAGCCAGTGCGTTGAAAAATCTTTCTGTATGGGCGAATGAGCTTGTGGATAGAGGACAAGCAGGACATGTCGTTTATCTTCACTTTGGTAATGCTTCTGACACTGTTTCAAACGGCATTCTCATAATCAAAGCTAGGAACCGTAGCCTGTGTTCACTTCTAATATGCATTCTTGGTGTTTATAATGCAAACTAGCTTCACAACTTAAGGGATTGTTGTTGCATCCTTCCCTTTATATCTTTCCTGATATTCTGAAGTAGGGTTTTTACTTTCAGGAAGTTTAGTCTCCTGATCACTTGAAAGTATTTCTGTTAATATCGTTTAGAATTCGTTTGCATGAAATTTGTGCAAAGACGGAAACATCATGCCTCTAGTGATAGGAACGAGTAGTCTAGCAACTGTTCGAGCTGTTCAGCCTTCAGAAAGATTTAATCAGTAATTTTCAGTCATTTTCTGAAAGGAATGAAAACGATGTGATCCCAATGTTTTATCTGGGTCTACTTTCACTGTGGAATGACAGTCATCACTTGGGAGACTGGTCTGCATTTGTGTCTAGAATTTTGATTAAATACTTTGAATTGTTACAATACTTTGAATTAGTCTTAACACTAAAGAACTTAACAGTAAAATTTGGGAAGAATTTATTTGAAATCTGTTTTAGCCACTATTGGGATTACATCCTGCTATTTTTTGCTTGGCATAGGGATCATGTGAACCTACTCTAGAAGGTGAGCAGCATTTTCTGTTTGCCAGTGAGCCAGGTAATTGCTCTTATTATGGCTTGTTACTTTAAGGCTAGTTTTTGTTTCTACGTTTTATCCATCATTAGAGGCAGGTGTTGCTGTCTCACTGAATCCTAGAAAATATTGATTTTTATGTCAAGTGTATAAATTAGAATCATAGAATGGTTAGGGTTGGAAGGGACCTCAAAGATCATCTAGTTCCAGCCCCCCCACCATGGGCAGGGACACCCTCCACTACACCAGGTTGCCCAAAGCCTCATCCAACCTGGCCTTGAACACTGCCAGGGATGGGGCATCCACAACTTCTCTGGGTAACCTGTTCCAGTGCCTCACCACCCTCCGAGTGAAAAATTTCTTCCTTATATCTAATCGAAATCTGCCCTCTTTCAGTTTAAAGCCATTGCCCCTTGTCCTGTCACTACACACCCTTGTAAAAAGTCCCTCTCCAGCTTTCCTCTAGGCCCCCTTTAAGTACTGGAAGGCTGCTATAAGATCACCCTGGAGCCTTCTCTTCTCCAGGCTGAACAAGCCCAACTCTCTCAGCCTGTCTTCCTAGCAGAGGTGCTCCAGCCCTTGGATCATCTTCATGACCCTCCTCTGGACCCGCTTCAGTAGCTCCATGTCCTTCTTGTGTTGGGGACTCCAGAGCTGAACGCAGTATTCCAGGTGGGGTCTCACAAGAGCTGAGTAGAGGGGCAGAATCACCTCCCTCAACCTGCTGGCCACGCTCCTTTTGATGCAGCCCAGGATACGGTTGGCTTTCTGGGCTGCCAGCACACATTGCCGGCTCATGTTGAGCTTCTCATCCACCAGCACTCCCAAGTCCTTTTCCTCAGGGCTGCTCTCAATCCATTCTCTGCCCAGCCTGTACTTGTGCTTGGGATTGCCCCAACCCACGTAGTGTATGTTATGGTGCAGATGTAAGTAATTTCAATAGTTGCCTGACAGAAAAAATAACTGGCAGTACCTAGTTCCATATAGGCCACCGTTTGTGTAATGGCTGCCATTTAAATTCAGATTTTTTGGGGAAAACTGAATTGATACAGCAGTTCACTATTGCTGAAAGAGGTTGTCCAAATCCTTCTCCCTGTTCTTTGCTGTGCAGTCTTGTTCCTTGAGCTGGCACTGGTGCTTTTCAGCTCTCCAGTTCACAGAAAACTCAGCTAGTTAAAAGAGTGGAGACTTTTCTGTCTGTTTATTGACCTGAGTCTGCTCACTAACATGCAAGATGCGTGCCAGAGCCGGCGCAAGGGCAGAAAGTGCCAGTTAAACTTAAATTTTCTCATGAAATGTCACCCAAGTTTCTGTGAATTCAGGAAAAATTGTAAAAGTTTTATCTCTCATTGCTTTCAGTGAAGATCATACTTTTATCACTCAGTTTGAGAAGAGCTGCAATCTTGCTATGGACAAAGGAAGAAGAAAAAAAGTGTTAGAACTGATCATGTTTTACACAGATCAGAGATTATGAAGCTACATGAGTTTTGTTTTGTCTTCCAATTACAGCATTAACTGGGTGGCATCAAATGAACCTACTTGCTGGAAAATTGTCATTAAACAAAAGAAAGTTGTCTTCAGACGGTATGCAATTAAGTGGTGCAGTTCTTCACCATAGGGTGTTGTGGATGTAAAAACAAATCGTGGTCTCAGTGGGAAACTGGGCAGCCTGATGGAAGAGAAAGCCATTTGCATTACTAGGTTAGTGGGTACCAAATACACCTTAGGAAGTCCTTGAGCTACAAATGGCGAGAGGCTGAACGAGTGCTTGGGTGAAGCACCACGTTTGCTTGTTCAGTTCTTATTCCCTCTTCCTAAATATCTGCTTTTGGCTAGTGTTGAGCATAGAGTTAGCTATCCATTGGACCTGACCGCATGGCACCAGATGAAGTGAGTACAAAGGCAGTGAACTTTGTTTTCTAATGCAAGAGATTACAAAACTCAATGATTTCAAAATGATAGGATTTTTACCTGGATTTTTCTTTCCTCTCCTCTGAGTGCATAGCTGGCAATACTCAGTGGTCGGTTTTAATTTACTTATCCCCTATATTGGTTGTTTATTTGTGATCTGATACTAAATTTAGCTTCACAGAAAGACAAAGGAGAATCTCTCTTTTAGATTTGAAAGCTAATTTCTCTTCCAAATAAAACTTAACTGTATGTTATTTTGAAACATAATTATATACAAAAAGTCTTAAAGAACTGTATTTATTCATGACTCATTAGTCTAAAAATTTTTAGACTAATTTTTAAAGTTGGTGCAGGTAGAATTGTAACTGCATTGTTAGAATATCCTGTCAGTATACAAAAAAATTCTGTCATGAGATTAGTCTAGGCAAGCTTAATATTATACAGGATTGAAGCTGTCAGTGATAAACCTCCTAGGAAGATCTTTCTGCGTTGTACTCCAAGTGTTATAAAAAGGTTAAATTCTTCCCTGTTCCTTCAACATTCTCTAAGGCAAGAATAAATTGCATTACTTTTAGCTTAGCTCCCTTTGCAAATTAAACGCTCATCTTCATTATTTGACACATTATCTTGGTTAATTTAACCAAATAATAGTAGATTCAGGGTATTGGGTATTAAAATATTTATTTTAACTGTTGTGTTCTAGAGATGTGGTAATGTCTTACTTGGTAAGACTGTAAAATATTATTTGAAATAAAAGTGCATACTTTTTAAAAATTTTGTTCATAATAAAGAGCATCATGATTTTCATTTGAACTTAATTCTATAATATATTCCTTTGACAGTGTTTTATTTATATTAGAATTAGAGAGTTGAGGCACATGGTAGTTTCATGCCAGATCCTAGCTACTAAAGGAACTTGATACTTCCCTGGGTTTTGTTCATATAGCAAGAATGCATTGGATTTTAAGTCGTACTTCCATTTCGAAAAGATCTTACTGTACTGGGTTTGCAAGAAGTGGTAAAACAAGCATTCTCACTCTGCGTGAAGTGGATTTGAACGCTGCCAAAACAGTTTGTTCAATATGAATGTGAGACCACTTGTTTGTTGTTTCATCTTAAACCGCTCCAGAAGATTATCCTTCTAGAAGAATCTCCCCTTTCAAAACAAATAGTACAGCTGTTGATGAAGCACACTCCTTTCCCGTCCTCCTCTTTCCAATATACTTCAACCTGTTGTATGTCTGTTTTGCCAGCCGCAGGAAGAGTTTCCAGAAGGATGTTATTTTGTTTTTTAAATACAAGCCTTGTTTATATAACACATTTTGCATAGTGAGTTACAGTGCACTCAGATGTCCTGGGTATTCTGTAAGAACCTGGGTACTCTGTAAGAACCTATTCTTACATACCTTTAAGATGCTCTGGTTTTGACAAGGTCATTGATGGCTAAATGTTTTAAAGATTATCAGTAGGAGGGTTTTTGTTGGTAGCTGAGGTCAATTATTAAAAGTTAAAGTTGTCTGGTTAAAAGCAGGTCTATGCTTGTACATTCTAAGCCCTGAAGCAGTTTCAGCTACTTTAATTAGCTACTATTACTTTTGCTAGACATGCAATTTAACCTGACTAGTTAAGAGCTCTCTTCACTTGTCAATGTAATTGAATTTATCATCTTTTTAAAGTTGAAAAAGATAATCTCCGGAGAGGTACAAAACAGTGATTTGCTAAATATAATTCTACAAAATACAAGTTATTAGGATTCACCTTCCTAAAGTATGGCCAAGTGCCAAATATTGTAACTTACATGTTTGACAACTCTGTTTTGGCATGTGCTAATTAAATGCAAGTGACACAGAGTACAGAGTGTATCCCCTCAAGCTTTGTAAATGTGGACATTAGTAAAGTATCTTTTAAATGGAATTTCAGATTATTAAAATAATCGCATCTTATAACCTGCAGCAATTCAGAGAGATGTTTCATAGCTACAGAAAGACACACCTTAGGTCACAGTACCATACTGCAGAACTATCTGGTGAAAAAATGATCAATACTGATAGACTATGACAGGCTTTTGGCAGCTTTAGGGCAACCTGTCTAGACTTTGTACAGAGAAAAAAAAAAAAAGTTATCTGTACATTACATTGTTTCAGTCTTATTTTTTCCTCATAACTCTCATGATTTTAAGGAGTTATACTACAATTTATCTCTGAAGTTTTTCAAAGACCTTCATGCCGTTTAACATACTAGTGTTTAAAAGTCAGCTATTATAAATATGATCTCTACATATTTATTACCTTATGGTGGATTTTGTTCCTGACTTTTTGTTGTTCTCCATCCCTCCCTTGGAACATGAATACCTCTGCACAGGAGGAGCAGTTATGGCTAGAGATTTTTTCTTAAGACCATATGTTTACATATTAATTTCTATAATTAAATGAGATTTTTGCCCTTGTTTTTTATAAAAATTATATGTTTACAATGCCTTACTCACATCTTCTCTCTTTGTCTTTTGTGCTCTAGCTAAACTCAAGTGTCTTAAAATTTTGTATCTCATTCCATGACCCGTTGATTTCTCCGAGGAGTAGCTGCAGACTGACCATGCACAAAGGTGTTGAGAATGTCTCTTACATGTTCTGTAGCCTATACAGTCTAGGGGTGAAAAGAGCCATGAATAGGAATTGATCATTATCCTTAGTTTTCAACATGGTTATATGTTGGAATTTATTGCACTGATACTGACAATACTGCTTTTGCTCCATGACTATTTTAGCCATGAAAGCATGCTGTTGTGGAAAGAGACCAGTGGATAATGATCACAATAAACTATTTTATTTATGTCCTTATCTATAGGATCAGAAGAGGTTTTGTCCTGGAGACAATATGCATAACTTCTAGGTAAATAATCTCTTTTCCTTGTGTAGTTTTACGCTTCACTAGTTACTCACCTGCTACTTAGCTGTAGAACACTCTTTGTTCAAAAAGAATCAGAGAAAGCTGCGGACTGTTGTGTGACTTGCAGTAACTGGATCCAGAAAAGAGTCTGCAGCTGCAAGAGCCTTATTTGTTTATGTGCCTTATTAGCTAGAAGTGAAGTCCACAATGAAGGCTGCTGACGGGACAGCTCTTTAGTATGGAGGGTAATAACAAAGATTTGGGCCAGGCTTGTCTTAGGTTTATCTTGGCTGACTAAATGCAGTTGAATGTT
The DNA here is from genome assembly GCF_009769465.1 of Tauraco erythrolophus. Lineage (NCBI taxonomy): Eukaryota > Metazoa > Chordata > Aves > Musophagiformes > Musophagidae > Tauraco > Tauraco erythrolophus. Next base: position 22,154,671 of record NC_141470.1, read on the forward strand.
AGTTCTTACGCATATAGAACAGAGGTGGTTCTTTCGGATGTGGGTGTAATTTGGAAAAATAAAGATAACAGTTGAGAATTTATCCCAGCCATCAGAATAGTAAGTCCAAGCGTTACCAGAAAACAAATATACTTCAAAATCTTTCATTCAGTTTATCTATAAAAGTAATCAGTGAGCTACTGAAGTACCTGTGCTAAATGATTTGTTTGTTTATTTACAAGAAGAAAGCTGTACTCCTATGGTTTTGAATAGTAACGCAACTATTGAAGCCAGGGTACAATGGATGCTATCAGAAAAGCCCCATATGGGTGCACTTTAGATCTTTTGAATACCACAAAAGTTTAGTGACCTAGAAATGAATCAATAAAAAGCCATCCTCTATGTGACAAATTGAAGAACTGAGGGATTCTTACAGATGCATTGACTTTAACAATTCAAGATACACTGTTTGTAAAGGCTTTCTGAGACACATTTAATCCTTAGAGTACTGTAGCAAACTATGAGGTGTTTTATATTTAGATCACTCTCCAGTAGTTCATTTCCTATTTTCGCTCTAAGTTTGTGCTTATGAAAATCAATGTAAGAAGAGTAAAGGAAAAGCTAATGCTAAAATGATGTGTCCTTATACTGAATGTAAAAGTTTTTAATTTGCTAAATTGAAAATCCCTTACTGTTTTGCAGAATATGTTTTGGAAGGGTATGGCAGTGTAAGAACCTCTTTAGTTCTTTTATATTACAAGTAAGTCTATCACTCAACAAAATGAATTATAATCTTGGATAGGTCAGTAAAAGGATTTATATCCCTGTTCCCCTTTGCTTCACTTCTGTAGTTTGTTATAACATTTCAGCATTTCAAATAAAATTTGAGTAAAAATTCTGAACTACTACAGCCTTATTTCCTCTTAGTTTAGTTATCATCAACACACAGTGTGATTTCTTATATTTATCCATGCTTTATGGAGTTCCCATGTTATATCTGGCAAAAAATAGAGCATGTTGTTTACTGTCTAAGGAATAATTAATATAAAAAATGATCCAGACAGACTCTCTGTATAGTTGCAGGCACATACACAAACCATAAAATACTTGGACCAAATGAGATATTGGCTTATACTCCATTAAATGTCAGTTAAGTCTTGTCAATATGTGGTACAACTCAGTGTTTTCTGTGCCTCAAATGATGAAGAAGGTGAACTTTAACCTGTAGATAGAAATTAAGAAATCAAGAGGTTCACCAAGGGTGAAGTAAATGTTACAGGTGGTGATCCTTCTAGAGCATCCGACTGGTGTTCCTTTTCCTCTTTTGTTCAAAAGGAGGATCTAACAAAATTGTCTCCCTACACTGATATCTGCTGCAGCGATGTGATTATATGGGAGGCTTGGTGGCTTCTTTCAGGTAGCTCAGACAATTTTTAAAAAATAAATAATAAGTAGATATCATGCTGTCACTTTGATTTCTAGAAGGCTTTGGTTCTTAAATTGAGAGCTTCATACATGGAGATTAGCAGATGGAAGTCAATATACTGTGACTAATATATTACCAATTATATTGCGGTAAGCAACTGAAGCATAAATAACTAGAGAGAGCCAACATTTAGGGGGCAGAAGCTGTATGTGTTCCTGGACTCCAGTTATAAGGGAGAATTACTCTGCATATGGGGTTTTTTGTCTTCTTGTTGAAGCAGTTTAAGATCGAAGCAGGCTCCAAAGATTATATTTACAAAATAAGACTGTAATTCTTCTTTAAAACTTTAGACAGTGTCATTTCTGCTTTTTGCTTCTGCAACTGTAGTGCTTCAGTTTTATCTGAATTGAGTCTTGTCTCCATCTAAGTCTCATACATGGACCTACATCCTCAGTCACAGCACAATGTATGGCACTGAGTTACTAAGAAAGTAGTTCTTTGGTAACACTGTTAATGGCTTTTTAAATGTGCACTATTTTATTAGGAGCTCCAGACTTTCAAGGATATTGCAGTTCGTAATTCTGTAATGCTTTTGGAAATCAGTCCTGCTGAAATTTTAAGAGGGAACCCAGCACTGTCACCAGTAAGCATTTGTCACTATTGTACTTTTCATGATACTGATCTGTCCCTATTTTTTTATTAGACTATTTTTTTTTAAACAAAGATAAGCGTGTTATTGGAAGTAGATGAGAAGGTTAATATGGCCTACTAAGCAGACTAACAGTAACAAAGGCATGTATATGCCTATGCAAGGGGTTCTCTTGCCGTCCAAGAGAACCCCTGTCGCTCCAGCCAGCGAGTCGGCTTTGTCGGAGGCCCAGCTGAAGTGTATGTACACCAATGCACGCAGCATGGGAAATAAACAGGATGAGCTGGAGATGCGTGCACATGAGCAGGGCTACGACCTTATTGGCATCACGGAGACGTGGTGGGACGACTCCTATGACTGGAGTGTCAACATGGAGGGGTATAAGCTTTTTAGAAAGGACAGGAAGGGGAGACGAGGAGGGGGTGTCGCTCTCTACGTCAGCAACCGGCTGGAGTGCGTGGAGCTTCACCTGGGGTTGGAGGAGGAGCTGACAGAGAGCTTATGGGTCAAGATTAGAGGACGGGGACGGATAGGCGATGTTACAGTAGGGGTCTGTTACAGGCCACCTGGCCAGGAGGACAGAGCAGATGAGACGCTTTATAGCCAGATAGAAGCAGCCTTGCGGTCACAAGCCCTGGTCCTCATGGGGGACTTCAACCACCCTGACATCTGTTGGAGAGACAATACGGCAGGGCACAGGCAGTCCAGGAGGTTCCGGGAATGTGTGGATGACAACTTCCTCCTGCAGGTGATAGAGGAGCCGACAAGGAGGGGTGCCATGCTCAACCTTGTGCTCACCAACAGAGAGGGACTGGTGGGCGATGTGACACTTAAGGATAGCCTTGGCTGCAGTGACCATGACACGGTGGAGTTCAAGATCCATGGGGCAGCAAGGAAACTATACAGCAAGCTCTGTGCCCTAGACTTCAGGAAGGCGGACTTCGGCCTCTTCAAGGACCTGATGGGCAAAGTGCCATGGGAGGCGGCCCTGGAGGGACGAGGGGCCCAGGAAAGTTGGTCCACATTCAAGGAGCACCTCCTCCAAGCTCAGCAGAGGTGCATCCCGATGAAGAACAAGTCGGGCAAAAAGACCAGGAAGCCCGCGTGGATGAGCAAGGAGCTCCTGGACCAACTGAAAATGAAGAGGTTAGCCTATAGAGGGTGGAAGCGGAGACAGATAGCCTGGGAGGAATACAGAGAAGCTGTACGAGTGACCAGGGATCAAGTGAGGAAGGCTAAAGCCCTGAAGGAATTAAATTTGGCAAGGGATATAAAAAGCAATAAGAAAAGCTTCTATAGGTATGTAGGGGACAAAAGGAAGTCCAAAGAGAACGTAGGCCCCCTCCGGAAGGATACTGGTTCTCTGGTTACCCGGGACATAGAGAAGGCTGAGGTACTCAATGACTTTTTCACCTCAGTTTTCACTGATAAAGCCTCTTGTCTTACCACCCAAGCTGTGGAAAGAACTAGCAGGGACTGTGAGGATGAACCACCGCCCACTGTACTTGAAGAGCAGGTTCGGGAACATCTGAGGAACTTGAAGGTGCACAAGTCCATGGGACCTGATGAGATCCATCCGCGGGTCCTGAAGGAACTGGCGGATGAAGTTGCCAAGCCACTGGCTATTGTATTCGAGAAGTCGTGGCGGTCTGGCGAGGTCCCCGATGACTGGAAGAGAGGGAACATAACCCCCATTTTTAAAAAGGGGAACAAGGAGGACCCGGGCAACTACAGGCCGGTCAGCCTCACCTCTGTGCCTGGCAAGGTCATGGAGCAGATTCTCCTGGGAACCATGCTAAGGCACATGGAGAGCAAGGAGGTGGTGGGTGACAGCCAACATGGCTTCACCAAAGGCAGATCGTGCCTGACCAACTTGGTGGCCTTTTATGATGGGGTGACAGCGTCGGTGGACAAGGGTCGACCAATGGATATCATCTACCTGGACTTGTGCAAAGCTTTTGACACTGTCCCGCACGACATTCTTCTCTCTAAACTAGAGAGGCATGGGTTTGATGGATGGACCACTCGGTGGATAAGGAATTGGCTCAATGGCTGCACTCAGAGAGTAGTGGTCAACGGCTCGATGTCCAAGTGGAGACCGGTCACGAGTGGCGTCCCTCAGGGGTCCGTGTTGGGCCCAGCCCTCTTCAACATCTTTGTCGGTGACGTGGACAGTGGCATGGAGTGCACCCTCAGCAAGTTCGCCGATGACACCAAGCTGTGTGGTGTTGTCGACACGCTGGAAGGGAGGGATGCCATCCAGAGGGACCTCGACAGGCTGGAGAGGTGGGCCCGTACCAACCTCATGAAGTTCAACCAGGCCAAATGCAAGGTCCTACATCTGGGTCGTGGCAATCCCAGGCACAAATACAGACTGGGCGGAGAATGGATTGTGAGCAGCCCTGAGGAGAAGGACTTGGGAGTACTGGTGGACGAGAAACTCAATATGAGCCGGCAATGTGCTCTTGCGGCCCAGAAGGCCAACCGCGTCCTGGGCTGCATCAAGAGGAGCGTGGCCAGCAGGTCGAGAGAGGTGATTCTTCCCCTCTACTCTGCCCTCGTGAGACCTCACCTGGAGTTCTGCGTCCAGTTCTGGAGTCCCCAACATAAGAAGGACTTGGACCAGTTGGAGAGGGTCCAGAGGAGGGCCACGAAGATGATAAGAAGGCTGGAGCACCTTTCCTATGAGGACAGGCTGAAAGAGTTGGGGCTGTTCAGCCTGGAGAAGAGGAGGCTCCGGGGTGACCTTATAGCGGTCTTCCAGTACCTCTAGGGGGCCTACAGGAAAGATGGGGAGAGGCTATTCAGGAGGGCCTGTTGTGATAGGACAAGGGGTAATGGTTTTAAAATAGAGGGAGGTAGATTCAGATTGGATATTAGGAAAAAATTTTTTACCATGAGAGTTGTAGAACACTGGAACAGGTTGCCCAGAGAGGTGGTGGATGCTCCATCCCTGGAGACGTTCAAGGCCAGGTTGGACGAGGCCCTGAGCAACCTGATCTAGTTGGAGATATCCCTGTTTGTTGCAGGGGGGTTGGACTAGATGACCTTTGAAGGTCCCTTCCAGCCCTAACCATTCTATGATTCTATGATTCTATATTAACACACTCTGAGTTCTTAAAACCCTCCAACTCTTAAGTGAAATGGATGTATCAATGGCTAGTACTAGTAGCAATAGTGTTGCAATTATTGTATTCCCTTTGGCTTACTTGGATGTCCAATTTTATGTAATTTCCTGTCTTAGCAACTATGTTATGAAGCAATTTTCGCTATCTCAAAAAGTTGCTTTAGAGTCACTTTTAGTTAATTTCTTGGGCTTAACGAAAGGGAGACTTTTAAGTATTTCCCCTTAACAACAAAGTAGATAATCTTGATGCTGTATCTTTAAAGATTATTCTGAAGAAGGAAGAAGAAAGAAATGAATTTTCCAGATTTTAAGTGTATACCTTTTAACTTTTTTAAAAAAAATAAATACTGAATTTAAAAAAACAGGATTTTGCCCAATGTCGCATGGAGGAAGGGAAATATCTCTGAGATAACTGTTCCTTCTCCAATGAATTTGAAAACTTGTGGTTTGAATTTCTTTCTCTTGTTAATCTGAGCACTGAAATTGTCAGTACTTGTGTATGGTATCGGGTGTTGTAGCAGTGCAACACTATTTTTCTGTGATTTGTTTCTCAAGTTTCCCCATTCCTATTAATGTTCTTTCTCCTTTTTGGATATACATCTCCTTCCTTCCTTTCCTCCCACTCCACTTCATAGGTGCCTTTTGATTCTTAAGCTCCAAAACATACTATTCTGGTACATATCACAGTGATATTCTTTTTGTTTTCCTTCTTTAGTATTTTTACAAGTTAGATATGGATGACAACTTCCTTATTTTCAGCGTTTGTTATTGGTTTTGTGGTTTTTCTTTTAATATTTTCATATGTGATTCATAATAGGGAGGAAATTGTTTCCAAGTCACACAAAGAATGGATTAAGAGTCCTGTTGGTTCTGTATAAAGAAGATCTATCTCTCTGTATTTTTCTGCCACAACATCTCTGTGTATTATCTTCCAGCAGCCAGGTTAACAGATGAAAAAGTGAAGCCGTGCATTGTTGCATTTACTTTTCTCCCAAACAAAATATTTGAGATATCTTCCTAAATAAATGTCAGAAATATGTTGCTCCAAAAAGCATGATCTAAAATTTTACTGGGCAATTAATTGGATAATTATATTGTTAAGAATGTTTTTTGCTAAAATTAACATTGCTGTTGTTTATATTTCTAAAACATAAAGAAAATCAGAGATGGTTCAAATTTCAATTGTTTACTCATTCACTTCCCCCATAGTTTTGAGTTATGATAAGTTTCAGTTCTATGAAGCTCATTAAGAGTTTCTAATTCTGGTAATTTCTTATACTTAACTTGCAACAAAGAAGCGGAAGGAAATGTTAGCCTTTCTGAAGTGAGTGGGAGTTTGTATTTTTATTTCCGTAGGCTAACATTTGCAATGTCTGTTAACAAGTATTGTCTCACTTCTTAGACTATAAGTTCATGTGTCTTTTGAATGTGTTAATGATTTTACTCTGGATAGCTTTCAAAAACGGCATTGCAAATTGTTTTTTCAATATATCCATTTGGTTTGCCTATTTTTGTAGTTCATACGGTTTTGAAAGAAATGGTCTCTATCAGAAATGATACCTTCATATCGCTTTAGCATGTCAAGTATGATTAAACGTTGAAAAACATCACTTAATAGATATTTTAAGCAAGTTGATTAATATTTTAAGCATTAAAAATAGAAATATTAGTAGAGTTCTCCAAAATGAACAAAACCCCTTCCCATTCAACCACGATTTCACTAATCTTAGTTGATACCAGTGGGAAACCTTGTTAGGGAGATAGCACTATTGCTATATCCCATCCGTATCTTAGATTCAAATACATGATTAAGAACTATTTCTCTAGCTTGAAAAATTAGGAATACAGTATTATCAAGCATTGCTTTTAAAGCTTTGGATTCACATTTTACCTATTATCACTGTTGCAGATTTTATACTGTAGGAGGGTAGACCAAATGAGGGCTTTTATAGTGTTGTGAAATTACAGGAAATTACAGGAGGTGATTTATCTAACAAAAAAGGAAAAAATTCCAACCGTTCTTGTTTTCACAGAGGAAGATAAATATGGTCTTTACTCCAATTTGTTGTTCAAGTATTTTCTCGCGGAGGGAGTTGTCTGTGGACATGACTTGTTTGTTGCTTCTGCTAAAGAGCATCCTGACAACATCTTAAAGGTAAAGAAGACTCATAGCTTTTGACAAGTAAAGCTGTAATCTCGTGATGAATTTAAATACATTTTAAACTGTATACATTGTATAGTAAAAAATTAATTAATCTTGGTGATTCTTAAGAAGTTGGGAAGTGCAGGAGTATTTACACTAGCCAGATTTGGGAACTAAATTTAGCTCACCAGCCTCTGTGGACAGATAATGGAGTAAGATCCTCCCAAGGCCACATCAGGCTAGGAGCCTACTTAGCTTTTATTTTGATTATGGGCAAAACCAGACAGACCAGCTGGTTTAGTTGAATGGTGTGAGTAAACCCAACTGTTTACAGTTTCCACCTGTCTATCGGGAAAGGTAGTTAAGCTGCTTCCAATATATTGTGTTGGAAACCGTGTACAATTTGTGTAGATATTTATTGTAGTTTCCTGTAGAAAAGAAGAATATAATTTAACATCTTTACAACCTCCTTTACATGTACTTTTCATCCTGAGTGTCTTTTTTTTCTACCAGGAAACATGGTCAGCTTTGGATGAGAAAATATGGAAAGGTTCCTTTCAGACTTTAGTGAGCTCCTAGTCAAACACTGATAGTTTCCATTATAAATAACTTATATAAGGGAAAAAGCCCGATCAACACCGAAAAAAATGCTGAAGTGTAAGGATAATCTTAAAAAATTTCATTAAATATTTTGTGTCTTTCTAAGGCTGCTTTTTTTCTAATATCAAAAGTAACATCTAATTTACTGATTACTTCTGCATCAAGTGCCTCACTATCATTGGTAGGCAATAGCCTTAAAAGTCTTCAGAGACTATTTCTGGACAAAATGATTACTTTTCTTTTTTCCTACGCAATGGTGGTAGATTCTATGGCTAATCTATTCATTATTATCATCAGTATTCAGGAAAAAGTATATTCTTAATGAAGTTATGTGATTGTGGTTATGAAAAATCTAGGGGTTTTTTAATGATCTTGAACGTAAAGAGGGTTCTTTTAGAGGTGAAATTTTTATCGTTTGTTCTTATGGTTTGGAATACAGCCTAAACAAATGGGTTAGGATTTGATTGTGAAGTGCGAATTACATAAGAATGCGCTATATTTTTTAATAATATATGATTTTAAATCACTGGTAGTCAAGTCATTGACTCACTGACTATATGATACATGATCATTGTGGCTGTTTTTCTCAACAAAATTTACATTACATTACAGCATTACATTAAAATTTCTTAGTAGCTAACATACCTTTTATTCTTCTTTTGTTCACCTTTGAGTCAGTTGTTCATAGCATGTCATTTTTTCCTAGCTCCTGTTGTTTATGCTTTTGCAAATTGTTACATACATCTGTCCTTCTTGTACCAGTTTGAATTTCTGGTCGGTTAGTTTGATGTGACTTATTGAGCTCTGTTGTCTGATTTCGACTGATTTTCAAGTTTTCCTTCTTACTTTTCAGGAGTAGACACTAGGTAATAATACTGCGTTCCTCCGTTGCAACTCCATAGTGATATTACTATAAGAGATTATAGATGGATGGACAATATTACTACAGGAAAATTGAGGAAAACATAATTTTGTCTTGTTTTCTTCCTCTGTTTGTGTGTTTATCCACACAATGTATCCAACTTTACTCTTGTCTGTGCTTCTCTACTCTTACCCTGACTATTTAACACTTTGTTTGCTTAGCAGACAAGGCACAATAGAGTTGATTTCTATGATTTGTATTGCTGTCTTGAAATTGCTTCAGTGAAATAACCCTGTAATATGCTGGGCATCAATCTGGCGAATTATGTACTTTCACTTTTGGAAAGCTTAGGCACTTCTTGAAATGCCAATATATGTTACCTAAAAACCATTATTACCTCACCTGGAAAAGTCAATGTAAGACTAGCATTGGCCACAGTCACAGAGGTAGAGGAGTTTTCCCTGCAACTGCCTCACTTGGCTTATAAAAGAAAGGAACTTCAGGTGCTTCAAGAAGTCTTCTCCTGTCATAAAAATGACCTGCTTGGCATTTGGATGTCTCCACCAAGTCAGGATTTTAATATAATATAACATATCTGACTGTTGAATAGCATTGCGTTTTATTTGATGACATTAGTAAGTAATTTATTTTCGTTATCTGATTGGACTGTATTCTGTACTGGAAAGGCAACATAGATTTGGTACATATCAACTTGAATTATACATTTTGTGATTGTTTTTTGTTTTATAAAATTAAGGTATGGATTCAATATATTATGTAGCTAGCATTCTAATTAACTGGTGTTTTACATAAAGATAGTTCCTTAACTGCCTTGTGTCCATATTGTGTGGTCAGTCTATTTATACATTCAGTTCTCTGCTGAGATGCCATAATTACCCTATTCTAATTTTATGATGTGATTGAAAGTTTCTTGAACCTATAACCAAGACAAATATTGCTGGTAGTAGGAAGGGGAAAAGACGTTCTTATAGACCATAATTATCTTGAAATTGTATATAACTAAAAGACAAGCAGAGGATAAAAAGCCCTGATCAGCTGCCTAAGATATGTTTTATTACCACCCACCAATTTATCCATCATCCTTTGAAAACATATTCATGCCTTTTGTAGTCAAAGCTCCTTCAGGAAATATGCATTAAGACGTAATGCTGAAAAATTATACACCTCTGGTAAAACCTACAGAACTATATACATGCCAGTTTTTAGAAAGTATTTTAAACATTTGAGAGCATTTCTGTTCAATCTATATTCTTCAACAAAAGGCAACTTTTTACTGTAAGGGTATAAGTACTGGGAATAGTGTACAATATAAGAAATAGAATGGTATATTTCTATGATCGATCAAAAAATAAAACTAATTGCATTGGTAAATGGAAAACTAATTTAATAGTAAAATGACTGAAGGAAACATTATATCTTAATATTCCATTTTCAGTACCATTCCTTATTAAGTTTAGACTACAAATTATGAAAGGCTGTTATGTGCTCAAGCTTAAAAACAGAGTAACCAATAAAATAGATTTTTTTTTCTTGTATCTGTTACCTTAAGTTGACTGCGTTTAGTGAATTTTTTTTTTTATAATTCAGTACTCTAAGGTTAATGTCAGCTATTTTGAAGTTGCATATTGTTTACGTGTTTGAGAGTAGAACATACAAATTTGAGTATATGAATATGTTTATTACAGAGGAAATCTTAAACACTGTTAGGCTTTTTGTGAGGAACAGCAAGCAAAGGGTTTGAATGTTTCCTTGAACATAACTGTAGCCAAAATTAGAACAGGCTTGCATCTACTCCAATCTAGGCTAGGTACCAAACTGATTTCTGGAAGCCATAAAAATACAGTAACTGTGTAACAGTTTAGTTCTTTACACTCCTTCTCCTTGTTAGTGCCAAGGTATGGTTCCAGTCTTAAATAATAAATCTGTATCTGTGGTGGCTGCATTTCCATATTTCTAACTTTTACTACTTGAGATTTGGCACTAGAATTCTAGAACTGCCTAAACTGCTTATATAATAATTTATTTGCCTTTTTTCCTGCATAATTATTTTGTCTAGACCTTGGGGAGGAACTGATTCTGACAAGTTTTAATGAGGAAAAAATTGGATTATATGTGCCAATTGTGAGTTCATCTTTACAATAAAGAGTGTGCTCTGTTAAGTTGCCTTTACTGTGGAGCCTGTGCAAAGTTTGTCTCAAGAGGAAGACTTACTGGTCATTACACGTGCTGGGAAACAGAAAAAAGCATTCCCTGAAGCCCAACAGTTTCCCTGTGGGACCCTGGCCAATGTCACCTCAATGACCATTGCATTGGGAACCTGGAAGCCTGAGGTGGAAGAGTGGGAGGTCCAGAACTGCTTTCTAGAGCTGCATCTGTTCATCTCCTGTGGAAAGTTGAAAAACACTTTGTGCAATTACTGCATTTTTATGGAATTTTCATTTTCAAGCTGGAATTTTATTACAGGGTACTTTTGGATTCTGTTGGGATTGCCTTTTGGAGGTTTTCCTACAACAAGAGAGGATAAAAAGCACATCCTTCGAGGTAAAAAACCTTAGTTTAACATAAGTCTATGAGCCTGCTGCTTATGGTGGGGATGCTTTTCCTACCTCTGCTATAGAGCGTCACCTTCTTAGAAGGAAATGCATTCCCCAAGATTCTACCCCAGTCAGGTCCTTTAAGGCTTACCATACTAAGGCATGAAGCGGTATTTACCTTGTACATCTGGTGTCATTGTACTTCCAGGTTTGGAAATGAACAATGTACAAACAGTTTACTCTCTGGAGAGCTACAAAGAATATTCTCTTAAGTAGTAAAGCCCTTAGTGTGCCCATGTATCAGATACACAGCTTCACTGTATATGAGCAGTATGCTGAGCATATCCTGAAGTCAGGTCAGTCAGGAGAAACCATGCTAATGGTCTAGGGAACCACAGTGAAAGGGAAATACACAGCATCTCTCGGTGAGGGAGCTGGGAGGTGCACGTAGGGAAGTATAATGGTTTATTAAAAAACAATAGGGACAAGATCAAAAAAACCTCCAGGAACAAGTTTTTTAAAAATTCCTACTGAGCTGAAAAGATCTCTAAAAGAAAAGTGAAAGTATATTTTACTTAAGCAAAATGCCATATTTATGTCATTTGGAAAAGACTGGAAAAATTCCTCCTTCATCAAGCTGGTTATACTGAGAGGACTTGAAGAACAGACAGTGCACACTTACTCTTTTCCCACTGAAACGGTAAATGCAGAAAGAATCTAGCACAAGATACTTCTGTTATTTCCAGGGATATTGAAAAAAAAAAAAAAACAACCACCATAAACAATCCACTGAGCTTCAGCATTGTATTACTATGCACGCAAACAACCTCTTGAAAGAAAGCATGGATGTCTACATGGACTTTTTTATTCCAGCAAAGTACATTCAACCACGATACTTACATTTTTGCTCATAGGTAAGACTCTAAAACATTGTTTTGTCAAAAGGAAGAATGCAAACCTGGAAGAAAAGATCAGGCTGGTGACTTGGGCTTTCCAAGCTTCTGTTTTCGAAGAGCACTGTCCTAACTCCTTCCTGTCTCTTTGCTGTGTGGTGTTGTGAAAGAAGCTCTGTATGAATGCAGGAGGTATTTTTTCTGTCATCTGACATTTTTAGATGCTATATAAAGAAATTAAAAGTATAATAACTTGAAAAGTAAAAATATATGTGCAAGCAAGGCTATGTTCCTATTAGCCTTTTTTCCTGATTGCATTTTCAAAATGCATGAGCTTGTGGCAGTGATTCAGCTGCTGTGTGCTGTTAAATGTTATCACTTAATACACAGAAATCCAATTACAGTTACAGCACTACTGAACTTTCCTACCACCTTCTATCTCTCTCTCTGAAGTAAAGTTGTGCCTTGTGGCACAAATACTGGCGTTGAAGCTAACCTTGGCAGCTGTCTCAGAGTTTGAATATTCCTTTGAAAAATCTAATTTGTTTGTTATGTAGCTCTTGTTCATCTGTTTATTTTGCTTGCTTGCATGTTGGGTAAATGGAATACCTATTTCACATTTTTCTGTATTAAAATTTAAATATTTTAATTATATTGTAATTTAATTTTCTGCATTACAAAACTGTGTTATAAACTTGACAGAGAAGTTGTATGGGTGTGAAAGAGGATGCTGGAAAAAAATAATCACTCTGTTTAAAAAGTATTAAATCCTTTTAAGCGATACCCATGCTGGGAACTCTCTAAAGTGTAAAGCTTAGTCTTTGTCAAAAGTTCAGACAAATCTGATAAAAAGATTTTCCAGAACTGGACGAAATAAATGTTTGGCTTAAATTTCAGGTTTCCTATCTACCAATCCTTGGCTCTTTATTAGGACATTTTCTTTCATGATCTTAGTTATGAATTTATGTTTCTTTTAAACAGAGATCTTACTAGCCTGTTAAATGTGTCATAAAAGTAGTAGCTTAAAAAAAACCAAATGTTTAGAGTTCAGTGATTACGAGTAACTATTTTACAAATCTAGTTGGTAACTTTCTAGAATTGATTTGCTCAGGTAGTGAACTATTGCTTACAGTGCTCATCTCTAAAGGTGCTCATGAATAATGTTGTTATTACTAAATCTGTTTAGGCCAGTGCATTATACACTGCAGCAGAGTTTACGGAATTTTAAACAAGGACACTCTCATTTTTATTTAGTTTCTTCACATTACTTTTTTTTAGTATGCATTCTCTTTTTTGTTGTATTTGTCTTTTACTTACTTAAGCATTCGTGAACTGATTCAGTAAAAGATGTAATTTCATCATTAGAAAGTCATCTAATCTTCTTGTATGCATTCCTGAGTTTCAGTGTTGTGAAAAGAAGCCATAGTGCAAGGAAGTTATAGCAAAGAGTTCTGTGACTTGACTGTAGGGATTACTCCTGTGTACGTGAAGTAGAGAATATGTTCTCATGAGTTAAAAAGAAAATACTCCCTAGAGTACTTTTGATTAACCTTTTCTATTTCCTAAAACAGGGGAACATTACTTGCCTTTTCTCTTAACACAATTCTTGTTTATCCTGGGTTGACATCCATTTGGTCCTTTTGAATGGCAAGGAAAAATTTCTGTAGAACAGCCTTACCTGGAGATGGAAATAAATTTTTATACAAGGGCCACTGAAAGGAGAAAAAATCTGTATCCAGTCATTTGTGTTCTTTAACAATAGACCTTGTCTTCACAAGTGTTTACAATCAAAATAGAATCCTCCCCCGTTTTGGGAGTAGGGCCCTTTAAACTGACATTTATATAATACATTATTGAAAAGAAAATATTTACCCTTCCTGACTTACCATCTGGTGTCCTTTAAATAAGAAAAATTAACATAATGAAAAAGAGCCTTAAATTCATGTGAGTTTAAACTATTTAAATATCGTTGCAATCAGAGATCAACAGAGAATTGTACTCCCTTTATTATTTTTTTATTTCACATTTCTTTAATCATACTTGTGAGGAGATTGCAAAACAGTTGCATAAAACCATGTGAACAACATTTTTATTGATACATAAATAGATAATGTTTAAAATTCTTAAGTACTATTAATTATACAGTTATTGAAACCCATAAGGATCAAAGGAATTTATATAAGAGGGATTTCACATTCAGCTTGGATTATGTTGCTAAATAATAGCACAGTAGTACTTCTTTAGCATTGTAAAATAGCTTAGAGAGGAGTATGATGCCTATAGTTGGTGTAATGCATTGGTAATTAAGAGGGTGTGAGGTTAAGCTTCATTAACTGCTGTGGGATTGTATCTTGGATTTTATTATCCCCTAGAGAACATAAGAAGTGAGAGAGGTCAAACTGTTAGAATCTGATTTTGCTTCATGCATCTGCCAAAACAAGGCAGGCAAAGTAATGTGGCAGCAAACACAGAAAGACCTGGATTGCTAGCAGATACAGGTTGTGTGTTGGTTTATTGCAAAGATTAAAGATTTATTAATGAAATAATTTTTCAATAAAACCTTCACAAGCTTAGTTTGTAGGAAACAACATTATTTTAATTACATTGTCTTTTAGTGTTAGTGCATTAGAAAACCGTTTTTTTCCCAAACTTATTTTTTATTTTACAACAAAGCAACAAACTTCTCTTTTTTCCTTCCTTCTGCATCTCACTCTACACACAGACGAATTTTCCAACCAAACTGCGCTTAATAACTTTAGCACTTGTCTGTGGTTTTGTGTATTTATGCTGCATAGCAAAGACTTGTATTTTAGTTGACCCCAAGAAATGCTGTACATTTTCTTTTTTTCTGTTTTAACTAATGCACTGCTACATGCTTTGTTTTTTTTATATACCTTATGAGAGATTTGTCTTTTTTTTTTTTTTTTAGCCTGGGAGAATGTAACAGTTCTCAGGAGTTGACACACTGATGCCACAAAATTGTCAATCCCAAAGCTCTTCAAAGCTATATGGTGTGGGAGCTGAAATATTTTTAAGCAGAAATAGGTTAAATAGAGATATTACAGGCTTATAAATCAACTCTCCTTTCCTTAGTCATTTGTTTAGATAACACCTTTATTTCCAAATTCTGGATGAAATTTTGAAAGTAACTTTTAAACATTTTCATAATTTTTGTATTCTTCTGAAACTCTGATTTTAATTTAATTACAAATTTATTTAATCCTAAATAAACCCTCAATCCCAAATACTTTTTAAAATTCTGATAATTTCAGCAGAATTTGAGTGCTATTCATATAATAGAGAAGTACAGTTCTCAACCATAAATAATGATTCAATAAGACTGCTGGAAGCTATTGTCTTTGTTTCTCAATTTGTAATGAATCCAGGAGAAAGGGAGTTGTGTTAAAGCCCTGCTCGTGAATCTCACACACACAGATATTTTGAGGAAAAGCCCAGGCTTAGCTATCTTTAAATGTCACTTACAGAAACGTGTGTCCTCCACTGCTCTCCATATGTGTTCTGCTGTAAAGTTTTCAGTTCAATTTTTGTATAACTGTACCAAAGAAGCCAATGTTCTGTGGTTAGTTTGGCTGCTGGTCTGCTTTACCCTTTCTATAACTCTCTTTTTCCTTCTCTTTTTAACAACAATCTGAGAAGTGATGAATGCTTTGTAGTTCTTGGACACTAATGAAACCTTTCGTGACACTGAAGAGTTGTGAAGTATATATCCAACCAGCCAGGCTTTATCTTTGAGAATGTACCTATGTTATGACAACTGGAGACTTTTTCTCACTTAGTACTCTGTATCACTCAGGCATGGACAGGTTTGGAAAGAGCTTTTTCCTTGAAACAAAGAATAGCATTTGATTTGCAATGTCAGAAGACGGGAAAACCTTTTATTCCAGTTCTAGTTATCATGAAGATAGAAAGAGGATATGAAGATAAGAAATGCTTGGGTCATTTCAATTTCAATATTTCCAATATTGCCCATAAAGCAGGCTTATAATTTTGTTCTTTGTAATTCTTCCCGGTCCCAAGCCTACTAACCAATTTTAAGCTCCCGCCCTTTCCAAATGTGTTTATACAAAGATCTAGTTAAAAGATTTTTGAAAATTATGGACTGGGATATATGAATCAGTACATCCTAAGGAAAAACAACATTAGCGATTGCTTATGTATTCTGTTTAGTCTTTTACCAGGGTAATGAATGCATACGTGGTGGCTTCTAGTCAACGTAGACATAGCTTCAAACAGCAGCCACATGTTTTGCCCTCTTTTATACAGTTTAGTGTAGATGGGAGGGAAGCAAGGGTAGACAGAAGCTGGGGTAATAGCAATAAAGTTAGAATGCAAATCTGGAGGTAAACCATCTCTATTAGTTTTGTTCATTAATCTTTATATAAAATATGTTCAAATTATAGATAGACCATGAATAGGACTGGGACTTTTTTTTCCTATTTGTGCTTAAGTATAACACCTTGGAATGTGTTTTACCAAGTTAATATACCAAGTGGAGCTCAAGCAATTGGTCTTCAAAATACCGGTCAGCTCCAAAGGCAGACTACCTTTTCCAGATTGCAGCTCCATTATGTATGAAAGCCTACTAAGAGGCCGTAAATGTCATAACCACCACGTGCAAGAATGTGCTTCAGGATATGTTTGCTTTAGAGCAAAGTGTTTGTTGGGATAGAAAATTATATAGCTGTGAGACCTGCTAGCCCTAGAAATACCTTAAGTCTCAGTGCATCATGTGAACCTGTTTCTTCCACAGGAACAAGAACGTGGTACATCTAAGGGACATATTCTTCAGCTGAACGTGGTAGTTATTGGGTAAATGCGTTTTGGAAAAGCAACTGAGGAAGTAAAAGTTGCTCTTGCTATGATAGATTTCTTCAAGTGCTCCTGATTGCTTCTGTGGGGCAGCAAGGGATAATACAGCATAAAACTGACCTAAGATGATGTATATGCTAACCGCCATGGTACTGAGTCACGGGTTTTGTCGTGTTGCTTTGTGTGAATTTAGTCCTGTTTAAACAATCATTTTATAATGTTAGAAGTTTTTTATTTTGTCAGAATGTTTTTATCATGTCAGAAGTTAAAAGTAAACTATGTGGGCACAAAAGGCTATTGCAGATGGATACTTAGATAGGTTTTCCTCTCCGGCAGCCAAAATCTTTATCAGCTTCAGGTGGAATCGTTTTTCCTCTGTCTCTTAATCTGCTTCCTTCTTAGCCACAGTTAAGGCATACCACAGTGCCTAATTGTGTTGCACTGATGGTGTGTCTGTTGCTGATTGTTTTGGACTGAGCTTCTCGGGTGTCAACAGCTAGTGTTTGTAACGTCTCCCTTTGATATAGTGCCATGTAAGAAGGATTTGTTCTGTGTTTGACTGCAAGACAGGAATCTTTTTCAGTGTTACATGAGGGTATTGAAGTAGCCTGTACTTTATCAGTAATACTTGGAGAACCTCTCACCCCTTGTTGTCTTGACCTCTGTTCTATTTTAGTGTAAAATGCAGTCTCTGTGTAAAACACATTATGTGTGACTATATAAAAGCAAATGTATGTAGCTAAATGCCCCTGGCTTATATTTGTCTTTGCTACTTGTTATACAATAACAATGAACCAGTAGTACAAGTCACAGGCATTTGCAGTGATTCTAGAGGAGAAAAATATTAAATAGCTTTAAGAAAATATTGGTGCTGGTTTTCTCTTTACTTACAGTAAAAGTGAATGGTAAAATATGCCATTTGCTGAATTTTGGCTTCGTGGATGATGTAATAGCTGTCCAGGGATACTACAGCAGGATGAGGTAGCAACTGGTTATATCAGTGGGAGGATCTGAAGCAGAGGCAAACTCGGGGAGTTTGATTAAATGATCTTTTCCAAACTGTGGTGAGCATTCGTTCTCAGAAGAACAGAGGTTGCCCACCACTATAAAAAGTTGCAGGTAGCACCTGGGAGCCAGTTGTTCTTGGCGAATGAAAGGAAGAGATACCTGGAAATGTTGTTTTGGCCTGCAGAATTATTCCTTTACAGAACTCACTTTTTAAAAAGAAAGTTGGTTTTAGAATCATGGTTTTATTTATTTTTCTGATTCCTATAACTGAGCAATGTTTTGAGGTGATCACATAACAGCAGCTCTTCACTGAAAAAGAAAGACCTTTTTACCTTAGCCAGCTTAAATCTATGAATAACCATATTAGGAAATTAAATCTGCATAATAGATTAACTGTTCAGTAATTTGTTTTCAAAATAGCACTTTACTTGGAAAATAAGATTAATTAACTTTATTGTGGGTATCTGAGTTATAAAATTAAAAACTCAACCTTTCTTTTTAGAAAAATCCTTTATATAATGCTCTCAGAAGTAAATGCAAATAATTTGCATCTGCATATACATGAAATGCATCGACATGTTTGTCAGCTCGTGTTTGTATTTATACTTTCCAAGAACCTTTCATTAGTGTTCTGTTTTCGCTATCTGTCACAAATCTTTGTCTTTGGTTTGAACGTTTCCCCGCTTTCTTTTTGAGTAGTTATAAGGAAGCCTTGACAAAAGTGAATTTCTTTTTTTACTGAAACATCTGTTATAAATCTGTAAATGTAATGAAAGCTGTAAATACTAACTTGAAATTATAATCTTTGTATTATATGTACCCATATATGTACCCATTTATGTACCCATAAAGCTTAATTTTTACAACCATAGTAAGATGAGTTTATTGTATACAAGTGTATCTTTTAAACAAGCTGTAAGAAATCTGAAAACTTAACTCTGTACGTAATCATTCTCATTAAGAGCCTTTACCAGGCTTTTGTAGTTCATTTGCAAAAAGAAAGTAAATAAAATAAAATTATTAGCTCAAAGGCGTGGCTTGCATCTTCTGCTTAGCTGCTGAAACACGTAGGTGCTGTTGTTCTATTTCTGCGACTTCATTGAAGAAGAACATAAAAGTTTTCATAGCTTCTATTGCCTTTTATCTCTGAGAGTGTATGACCAACCACTGAAAGAGAAACAGAAACAACTGTCCTGAAGTTAGGAACGTTTTTTCTCAATTTCGTCAATAATTGTACATTTAATGTTATTTTACACTAAAGAAACAAAAATAACATGTTTGAATTATAGGTTATAAAGGTTTTCTCTCCCGTATTCTTTAATACTGAATTAGCATAATACTAAACCCAAAATGGATTAATTTAAACTTTCATTGTTGTCTTTCTATGCATGTCTGTTTGTACCATGTCTGCCTACGTGAAGCTGTGAATGTCACTTAGATGTTTATAGTCAGTATCAACTCTGCCTATGTTTAGTGTTTCATGTGTATCCCATATTTCAGTTGAGATTCTCCTAAAGCTTTCAAATTTTAGGTTTTTATGTCTTCACACCTAATACCTTGTAACAGAGATACTGGCTAGCTCTATATATTTTTCACCCTTGAGACCTAATTTCAGTTCTCTCTCAGTCTTTGCTTAATGAAAACTTAGTTTGCAAATAAGTCTTCATCTCTTTTAAGCAGATAAAGAGTTCTTGTGCCCTCCAGCTTACACAGATGGGTGATAAAGTTGGGTCGGAAAACTTGGTTGCACTTCATTCCTTTAGTAGATGTAGAAGCCCATTGCATAAATTCTGAATGCTGTGCTCGATATCCACCCAGTGCTGTTTACTTTTTCGGCAATGCAACAAAGGTAGAAAGCAGAAAGTCTGTAATAAAACATTGTCCCTAATCTAGACCTAAGTCAGAGCTGCAGTTCTGTCCTCATACAAAAATTAAATCCACCTGTGTGCAGTGCTCTTTTTTTTTTAAGCCAGAAATGTTTGCATTAGAAACTTATAAAAATTCAAGGATTAAATGTTTGCCCCTTCCATTTGCTCTCTTGTTTGTGTTCATGAGGTATCTAGCATTAGTAGATATCATGCCTAATGGTCAGCAGAAGAGAAAATTCAAAACATCCTGTTACTGTTGTTTTCAGTCTGTGTCTGTAGGCTATTGTGGTCTGTTGAATACTTTTAAAAGATTTACAGAAGCTAACAAACAAAAGTGATCTTATTATCAAATAGGCTTAAATTCACGATGGAGAGAACTTATCTATTCTATTCTCAGAAACAGAATAGTTTAGGAGATCGACATTTGAAGAAAGGTTAAAAAAAAAGGAATGTGAATGCTACTCAAGATGCGTTGTTTGTCTGTAGTATGGTATACAATGTGATATTTCCATTTTGCTTTCTCTTATATTTCTATAATTAATTTTTCCCATAATAATTACATGGAGTTTTTCATGCTCAGTATTAGGAGGACCCAACCTTTCAGAACAGTTATTTTAATCAAGTTTTGTTACAGATTTTATAACTGTCCATTGTATTAAGTGTATTACCTAACTTTTTTTTTGAGGGGATAAAAATCTGAACTGCTTTAAGTAATTTGTACTGTAGATAACTGACATTGTTACATTCTCTACCTGTAGGAACTTCCAGCCCCTTTACTTGATGATACGTACAGAAATGAATTGGGAGAAGAAGCAACAGCTGTTAAGTCTGAAGATTCTCAGGCTTCTATGAAAATAGCCTGGCGCTACCAAAATTTACCGAAAATGGAGGTAATCAGTATTTCATACTTTTTTCCTTTTGCAGTCAAAATGAGTTTGCAGAGCAAATGCTTTTCAGTAGAATCTAGACAACGAAACTGCTAATGGGCAATGTTACAGGATTGCCTCCTGAGAGTAAGTTATCACAGATACAGAAAGAAAGGAAATTTGAGATTTTGCAGGAACTGTAAAACTTAATACAGGCAATGATAATTTAAAAGTAAAAGACATTAAAGTACTGTGGGATTTTTCAATTAGTAGTATTAAATTGAGACAGCTTTTTATGAAAGTTCAAATAATTTGGTCACTTACAAACTTTGCCCAGATTTAGTTGTACACAAATTACTTAAGGAGGTTTAATCAACAGTACTTACTAGATCTCTGTAGTGAAAGTACTGTGTGGAAGCAAGCTGTTGACCTGCTTATCCATGTGCATAACAACTAAAGTAAGCACTTGAGATTATATCAGCTTCACTGTCACTAGAAACTAATCACTGTGCAGGAAGAATACAAGAAACAAGCCCAGTGGTCAGTCTTTCAGAGTTTACAGTTGTTAGTGTTTTGTGAATAATATATATCTCCCATGGCTGTTGACTTTCTTATTTAATCTAGTGGCACGATCAATCTTTAATAAAATCACAGCATTTTTGACTCTCCAGAACAAAAAAAAACTTGTTTTGTCTATACATTTTAGCCTACATTTATAAACTGTGGTTTAGATGTAGTCATAACTGCCTAGTAAGTTCAGTTGTATTCTTAAAAAACATAATTGGAATGTGACAAAATGATCTTACAAGGCTTGGCATGTTTGGTTTTCTGTGAAATTGCACAGACATGGCTATACAGTTGTGTCAGAAAAGACTTATATATGGTGACATGCCAAATCAAACAGCCTCCAGGGTAATCATATAATCTCATCAATTTTATTATTGTGGAGCTTGCCGTGCCACTCTGAACCATCCCCAAAATAATTTGTCTGTTTTAAAATCTAGCAGAAACAGTTGCATGTAGTTAACAAATAGTATTCCGATGTTGTAACAAAATAGAAAAACATATAAATAACCCATTTATGTGTGCACTCATCCTCTATAACGTCATAGAAGTAATCACTTCGTCCACTAATATGATATTCCTCTACAATACATAATGTACTTGTCCTCAAATTTGAAATTTGGTTATGCAAGACGGAGTAAAAGGGTCAATCTTTTGCGGGATATTCCCATTATTATCGTTGTCATTTTCTGAATTGCATGCTGATCATTCTGAATAGTTGAAGTACAATATTTTTTATGCCTATGTTAACTTTATTGAAAAAAAAACAAACTTGAAAATAAAAGTCTAATTCTTTCTATACCTAAAATTCCTCAGAGTATTCTGATTAGTGAAAAATAGGTTTGAAATTTATATTTTTCAATATTTTATAATACAGTTATCACAAATTTTGGTGGTGTGTTAAATTAATTTGATTGGTGAATGTACTCCATTGAGGAAAAATCTGATGTTGCCTTGCAGCACCCTGGATGTTTAGTACACTTAGTACTATCATTTAATCAACAACTTCCATTGTGATTTATTCTTTAAATTTTCTTCTGGCACAGAAAAATAGTGTTCAATAAAATTTCAAGGCATATTTTCCAAACTGATTGAACTAATAAACTAGTACATTTTCAAATAGTTTCAAGTATGAAAGAGCAAAAATACCTTTGCTTTTAACTAACTCTAAACATGTTAGGAGAAAACTTTTCCATCCAATACCTGGCTTTACATGAAGTAAGAATGCTGAGTAAATGCTATCTTCATGGTATTTTTGGTGTCTAATTTAGTTTTTATTTCTAAGTAATAAAAGAGATTTTTGTTAACAGTTCAGATATTTCTTTCCTATTTATTAGACCTCTTATGGACTAGTTAGGTAATTCTTTTGTTGTTGTTGTTCTTACACATGGCATTTATATTGATACTCTTCAGAACTATCACAGTTTCTCTTTACATATTGCATATGCCTTGTGTGTCAGAAAAAGAGATGATATATAAGAAATCTTCCAGAGTAACAGGTCTCATTGTGCTTGATGTGCCTTTGCCAGTTTGTTACTTTCATCTGTATCAGAGGTTAATTTCATTTAAACTTTTGAGTATATGGATAGCCTATTTTGCAATGCAAGACAGTGTGATTTTTTCTTTCTTTCTTTTTTTTTTTTTTTGAATGAACTGCTTATGTTCTTGGGGCAATATATAAACTGTCACAGCATGAAATCAATTTTCTGCCTTGATTCATCCTAAATCTGAGATTTCTAGCACATTAGTATTGCAATTAGAAACATTAACAGCAGACGGTAGCATAAAAGCACGCTCTGCTCACTGACAATTTAGTGTATTTCTCCTTGTGCAAAATAGGAATCCGGTAAAGAACAGGCTTGAGCCCCCAATCCACTAATAAATTTATCAGATCCAACTTAAGAGAAATGGAAGGTCTCTGCTTCGTGCTCTGCATGGTCATTCTGCTAAGGCAGATTATTCATGCTTACTTGATTCAGGTAGGCTTTTTGCAAGCTTCCCCGCTAAGCCTGGGAATGCAGTACATTGAGGCCTATTCATCGGCTTCTGACATGGACCGAGCTTTTATTGCATGGTGTTTTATTATAGCCAAATCCCAGTCTCCACCCAGTTTGTAGGCACTGTGCTTATTCTTTTGAATCAAGAGAGGTTATCACCTACCTTAATCCATGCAGCAGGGTGGATTAAGGACACCAATGTGCCTCAGGATTCTCAAAGAGGATCCTGGAAACTTCTTGTTTCTTCTTTTTGCTGTCTTTACTAAACTCTATTGGGTCTCAGTAAGGATTTGCATCTGAAATGGGCAACCTGGAGCTTTTCTCAATGAAGACATCAGATCAAAGTTCAGTTAGTCAAGGCCTTTCTAAAACATTAAGGGGGCTTGGAAGTACACAATAAAAAGATGAGCTCTGGCAGAGATTGCAGTAAAAACATTCTGATCTGTAATCCGGATAAAGAATAGATTATAGGCCAAAGAACAGCCCCTGTTTAAATTGCTTTCAGAATCCTCGTTTTAAATAAAGTTAAATTTTACATTAAAAATATTTAGATTTTGATAGATTGTTATGTTTTGTTGGACTTCCTTCTTTAAAAATCAGGTCCTGATAAATTGGAACACTAACTTAGAGAATATGTTTTTCTATCTTTTTTTTCAGTAAAACTGATCTGACTTTTATGACTAGATATACTTGAGCAATTTTGTGGTTTTTTTAACTAAAAAATAAAATTTTTTAAATGAAAAGTTTGGGTTTAGTTTGATTATTCTATTTTTTTTGTAGGAAAGATATTGAATTGTTACTAGTTATATTCTCTGATACTTGACCAGGCCTAACATCCATTAATCAAATAATTTCAAAATATTTACTCTAAATCAAATTATTCTAATTAATCTTAACAGTTCAATATATTTTTGGTAAGCTGAAGCATGAAATAAAATTGTGGAAATACATAGCATGATTACTTTCAAAAAGCTAACTAGAAATACATGACCATGTCTGCCATGCCTGTATTCTTTCTTTTTAGTGTCATAGTACTTGTTTTATTAGCAAGATCAAGGTTTATGAAAACCTCAAGCTTTCTGTAATAATCAGAGTTGGAACTAAATAATTTGTTGCTCAACACACTAAAAATTATTTGGATCCCATTATTGTAATAATTCAATGTACCTGTCATCATTCCTGTATATAGCAAGAATAACAGATTTTGAAATAGGAGCAGAAGTTGTTCCAAATAATTTTCATTGCATACACACACAACCTTGCTCAGCTTTCAGATAGTGGATGAAATGTATGCATTGACCTGCTTAAAAGAAAAATCCTTTTATACAATGTTCTAAATTGTTACAGAACCTGCTGAGAAACTTTTAATTTATTGGGGGCATTTCTGGTCACTTTTGAAAAGTAATCCCATACTTGTAAGTACAAACAAAATAGCATTTCATTTTACCTACCAATCCAAATTTTTCTTCAGAACAACCTTTAAAAGACATTCTCTTCCGCAGTGTGAATATGCCTTCAACATCTCTCTTTCTTGCCACTCTTACCTCTTCTGTCTCATCTGTTCTTCTTCACAACCATTGAGATATTCCATTTTATTTTAATACTTTAGCATTTAATATGTGAGGCCGCTCTTGGCTCTTTTGGGAGATTCAGCTTAACACTAAGTCTTGGAGTTGGGAGATACAAAAATGACTTTAAAATATATTTACGCATTCCTGCATTGTACAATGCACACTTCAGATGCAGTCCAGGCTTAGGGTAGTTGTCCTTAAAATAAACTAACAAGTGATCTTTCTTTTGGTCTGCAAAGCTGCTGTTAAAAGTCTAGGACCCAGCATCTTTTTCAGTACAGGCGTCTTACCGGTTAGAAATATTATGGTTTGTTTGATACTTGTATTACAAAACTTGTTTGGTTAATCTGAATGACCTTTCTTTTTCCTCAAAAGAGTTAGAATAGTTGATGAGAGAGAATCTGATCAGGAGCACAGTGATGTTTATACCATAACGTAAAGATCAATTTTAATATTGCTTTGGTAATCTGTTACTCCTTTACAGTGTGTATATTAAAAAATACTATATAGTGGTTTACATTTGTGCAAAGTGTTTTCCTTCCCTGGAGGAAACTAACTTGCCTTTGAGGTTTACTCTACTTGACTATGTTTTCAAGAATACCTTTTTTTTTTTTTTTTGATGGGAAGGGCAGAAAAGATAAAGAAAATTAATTTATATGTGAAGAGAAAAAACTGTTCAATTCCTATAGCAGACAGCTACTACATACTTAAATACTGCACATTATAACTGTCTAGGTGTTTTTTAACATTACATGTGTAATTAAAATAATGTTGCAGGTTGCATGCTGAACTCCCTTAATGTGGAATAAAAATATGCATTCGTTTCCTCTGTTTGTTTACTAGCAAATCATATTCAAAATTTGTAATTCCTGCTATGATGTGTATTAAATTTGTGGGGTTTATGATGGTTTGTATACCCAAAATTGAGAGCTGATAAAAAAAGTATCTTCATTATAGTAAACCATGGTTATTGTGTGTAATGTCTGTGTAATGCTCAATCTGCTATTTATTAAAAGTTTGATAAATTAATAGTAGTTTTTAACTGTTTCCTCTTTTTTACAATTTTCTATTAAAATCAGATATATGAGGATGCAATGGTATTTTTTCTTCCTGATCTTAAGTAAACAAAGTGAAACATTTTCAAAGCCAGCTGAAAATGTTTCTGTAGCACCATATAATTCCTAGATACTGAAAAATGCGATAGGTGGAACATGTCATGATCTGCACATTTCATATATCTGGCCTTTTGAAATTCATGATCAT
The DNA here is from genome assembly GCF_009769465.1 of Tauraco erythrolophus. Classification (NCBI taxonomy): domain Eukaryota; kingdom Metazoa; phylum Chordata; class Aves; order Musophagiformes; family Musophagidae; genus Tauraco; species Tauraco erythrolophus. The sequence goes on from NC_141470.1 coordinate 22,180,872, forward strand.
ATGTCTAGAATGGGCAAAAATACATTCTTTTAAGTACCTGACTGCACTTTGGTGATAGAACCTGAAACAGCAAGGATTGAATTCTGTGTGAAAAATTCACGTTATAGATTGTCAACAGAGGAACCAAAACTTAGTAGTAAATATTACATTGTTGTTCTAGTTGAAGCTTATACTTAGGCTGAATAGAGAAAAAAAAAACACAGAGGTTTCTTTCAAGTGTATTGCTAGTTAATTATTTTCTTTTGACAGATAATAATTTAATAGGTTATTGTAATCACTGTTGTTGTTTCCACAGGCCAGCCCAACAACATCTACAAAGTTTGGCCATTATTATGATGTTTCTAAAACAATGCCTCCTGAACTGTTTCAGTCCATAAAATGGCACAGTTTTTACCTTCCTGAAGAATCATCTTTACAGCCTAAAATGAAAGCATGGTAAGTTGTAATACCACCTGCTTCTGTTGTGCATTCAAATTTTGTTTGCATATTAGCAGTAAAGGATATTTTTGCATCTACACTTGCTGTGAAAAACCTTGTAGCCATGGATGGCTCACAAGCAGTTCAGCTGTGGTTCCCATGCCAGTGCTACATGCCATGACTGGCAGCAAAGCTGCTGTGGTGTATAGACAGCTCAGTATATGACTCCTCAGCTGTGGGAGGAAGCAAGTTGGCAGGGGCAACTAAGGCAGACATTACTAGGACAGTCTAGGACACAGCTGCATGTTCAGTCCAGCTCTACTGACAGCTGAGTGTGGGGACTGGGAAGACCATTACTATCTGTATGTGAACTACTCCCTGAGAACCATGCCCCATCAGCTTTTGGAGATGTGTGTGTCAGGTGGCTATGAGTCTTAGGAAGATATCCATACAGCTTTTAGGGCTAAGAAGACAGGCCATCCTTGACCTACATAGCTTAGAATGCTGCATCAGATTAGTTTATTATGTGACTTTTACTTCTTACATCCTACAGCTTCACCTAAGGAAAATACAAAATACTGTGAACAGAATTACAATCGCTAATTGTGTCTTACACAACAGCCTTAATTCCAGAGAAAATCATAAACCCTTCTCTGAATGAATAACTTATTATAGTTTATGTCTATCAGTAGTGAAGTAAGGAAGACCAAGAGAAAATGAGTGACAGTAGCGAAGACTCGTATTAGCCTGTAGCACACACATCCATTGTATCTTTCTTGGAGACATTTCAAGTCAAGTCAGACATCAAATATGGGCTAGCAAGCTCTTTGTTCAGCCCGGTCACTTCATTTATATAATACTTAAGTTTTATAGATCCTAGTGTATAGGGCCAACTCCTGCAAATAGTAGTACAGTATGCTTTATTGCGATTGATTTTAATTACCGGACACTCAAATAAAAAACCTGAGATTTATGAAAAAGGGGCAGTATGAAGCACCTTTCTTAGAGCTGTAGAAAAGCAAAAGCCGAGTCTCTCTGTAATTTATTTTTGTGTTACATGATGAAAAGTGATTGGTTTGTAAAGGAAATCCTTGCAAATTTTTGAAAAAAGAAATACACTTTCAGGACAAAGCAGAGGACTTGCATTTTATTATTTCTATAGTAAATATTTGAACTAACTTTATTTATATATATTATGTATAATTATTATTTTTTTAAGTAGCAGGGCCATAGAGGATAGACACAAGAGTATCTGACAGGTTGCAAGTGCTTATATTGTTACTGAGCAATTTAACTTCCTTTCTGTCTTTTCTGTAGCTAACCAGAATGTCTCATGACTCTGGGCTTGATTCCACTAACTATATGGCTGTCAAGTATTTGTACATTTTGTATTAAAATCAAATTAACTCATATGTTTAGTATAGGAGGTGGACTTTGACTTTTATGTGTTTGATTTTATGAGCCTTGCTTAACTCTGATATTTTCCTTGTGTGCTATCCTGATAAAAGTTCATCGTTCTTACCATATTAATTCTATACTTATTTTTAGTTTGAATCTAACAGAAAGATTAGATTTAGTTAATTTCCTTGGCAAATTGGTAGAGCGCAGTGGTGAGGTGCGGAACATGATCAAATAAACATGGATTTTGGAAGGCTTATCTCCTTTTCTTCTCCATGCACCCACAACACGGGTCTCAGGAAACCTCTCCTGAGGAAATGAAAGAATTGTATTGTTGGGAGTAAAAGCAAGTACCAAAGTAACAGACAACCACCATTCTAAACATCATTTTCTTAGACCACAACACAATGTCATAAGGAACAGGGAGGAATAATGAAAATATTGGGCATAGTGAACTCTCAGACAGAAATCTGTGGAACTGTGAAGAGATGTATACGTCTCTTTCTTCATTTACAGTAGATCTTCTGACTTTGAATATTGTCTTTCCTGACCACAAACACCACTGGTTTTGTGTTCCCTATATTAAAAATGTTGTGCTAGGTCAAGGTTAAGACAAGGTGGGAAAAAGAATTTTTCAGAATTACAGCCTCTGAAATAAAGCTTATTTCTCTGTAGAGACATGGAAGATTTAAGCTTCCCATAATTACAGTCATTTAATTTTGACACACATTTAAAAAATAAACTGAATTATAATTTCAACTTCTGTTCATCAGTTTTGTATAACTGGACTTCTTAAAAAATAATAACAGTGGAGAAAAGCTGCTTCTCCTGTTACCTCAATCCCCAAATTGATCTGCACCTGGCACAGTTAATATCAGCAAATTGGACTACACAATTTACGTAAGGAAAGACCAGGTTAGAAAACATGTAAGTGTTTTCAAGCTGTGAGCTAATGAAGTTCATCGGTAAAACATAAAATATTGTCGAAGTTCTACAAAATCAAAAAGGCCAAAGCAGTGACTGTCTTTAAGGAGAGGAGAAGGTGAGGATATCTGTGGGATAACATCAGTGCTCAAAAAAAAACCCAGAAAAAAATAATATAATCTATTTTCAAGCTTCTAGGGTAGTTTAACCCAGTATGTGTTTCCTTTGTTTGCTTATGGGTATTCAACTGGGATAGAGTCAAAATGCTCTGAAATAAAACAGGAGGTACTCTCCATTGATAAAGTCTGCTGTCATGTCAAAGGAGGAACATGGACTGGTTTGGCAGTTTTCTTTTTGTCATGTTGATTGTTAAATCCTTATCTTCTAAATAAGATGTCATTGAGTCACAGCTGAACCGGACTGAAGTACTAGACTTCATCCCAGTTTTGGGTCTAGTAATAATCTAGTACTAATTTGGCTTGATATATATCCTGAGCAATGGGTATCTCTATTGCAGTCGTAATGTCAGATTTGGAAAAAAGTGGAAGGAATAATTGCATGCAGATTAGGTACCAGAATTAGAGTTCAAGAAGATTTAAGTCAGTGATCTGAAATAAACTCTAAATAATAATAAATAAACTAATAAATCTGGAATAAACCATAAATAATAATAACTAAACTAATAAATCTGAAATAAACTATATATTTTGATGCAGCTCAGCATATGGGCTGCATCAAAAGAAGCGTGGCCAGCAGGTCGAGGGAAGTGTTCTGCCACTCTGGTGAGACCCCATCTGGAGTACTGCGTTCAACTCTGGGGCCCTCTAACACAAGAAGGACACGGAGCTGATGGAGCGAGTCCAGAGGAGGGCCACAAAGATGATCCGAGGGCTGGAGCACCTCTGCTATGAAGACAGGCTGAGAGAGTTGGGTCTGTTCAGCTTGGAGAAGAGAAGGCTCCGGGGTGATCTTATTGCAGCCTTCCAGTACTTAAAGGGGGCCTACAGGAAAGCTGGAGAGGGACTTTTTACAAGGGCATGGAGTGATAGGACAAGGAGCAATGGCTTCAAACTGAAAGAGGGCAGATTTAGATTAGATATAAGGAAGAAATTTTTTTACAATAAGGGTGATGAAACACTGGAACAGGTTGCCCAGAGAAGTTGTGGATGCCCCATCCCTGGAAGTGTTCAAGGCCAGGTTGGATAAGGCTTTGAGCAACCTGATCTAGTGGAAGGTGTCCCTGCCCATGGCAGAGGGGATGGAACTAGATGATCTTTAAGGTCCCTTCCAACCTAAACCATTCTATGATTCTATATGGCATTCAGTGAAGACATGTCAAATATCATACTAGTAGGAAAAATTAATAAAACAAATAAAATAGTGTAGGAGGTCTGCAGAAGATGATCTGGGGTTATAAAGTATCTTGAACATAAAATATGTTAGCAGTGTTGTGTGATTAATGCTACCAAAAAGTATAATTTAAAAAGCATGGAGGTGATAAACTGGAATTTAATGTGGAAGACATGCAAAATACTTCTCATGTGCTTAGCCGTAACAAGACTCCAGTTTTTGATAGCATCCTTCAAAAAAACTCTGGCTCAGTTAGAGAAGATTGTGAAGATGAGTATACATCTAGAACTGGGATATATGGCCTGTGATAGAAGAATTGGAAGTTCTTAGACAAATCCATGCAGAGTCTTGAATCACATTAAAAACTGACATACAGAGGGTGGTAGCTCTGTTGTCTGCTGAAGGTAGGACAAGCAGCAATGGACTACAGTAAACTGTAGCGGTAGAAATACAGACTGGAAATAAGGAGATATTTTTCTAATGATTAGCATAAGAAGAAGTTGCCTTGCAGACACAGGTTGGGAGTACTGTAGAATCTCCATTATTGAAAATTTCTAAGGACAAGTTAGGTAAATATCTGTCAAAGATGGTTTAGATGTAGTTCATCTTGCCTTGGGGCAAGAACATAGACTACCTGACCTCTTGAGGTCCTTTTCATCCCTATCTTCTGTGATTCTTTCATACACATTAGTATGAAATAATAATACATACATACATACACAATAAGTATGAATGTTACCAATTATTTCATTGCTCACAAAATGTTTATGCTTTTACAGAAACCCAAGAGGCTTTACAAATACTGTGATGAAATTCTGAGGGAAGCATTCTTGTCTCAAGGAACAAAAACAAGCTCACAATCCTGTCAGGATGATTTCATTAAAGAAAGTTTATGAAAGAGGGAGAGAAAGGATATTTTATTGGCATTACTGTTTGGAAAATCAATACAGTGCTTCTAGCTTCTAAAGCTAACTTCAATGTATCATAAAGTAGGAAGAACCTTTGTTCTCCAATGATGCTCACCAGCCTAGGCAGCAGCTCTAAGGATGTCATTGCATCTCCCACAGCCAGGAGGAAATGGCTCACTTTTTGTAGGCAGGGCCTAAACCTTCCTTAGGTAATTACCAGTACAAGCCAGCTGGGTTGCCAGCTAGACAATGATTTGAAAGAAAGTTTTATGATAGTCACAGTTAACCCTTCCAATGGAAGTCAACAGTTTTTATAGACCTCATCTTTGATTGCTACAAGGTCCCACTGAGAGCTTCTTTTGCTCTGTATTACAGTGAACTAGGAGCATGGACATGGCTGGTTAGCATGTCTCCACTCCAGGATATAATTTCTTAAACATAAGGTTCTCAGACTATGGTCTTAGATGCATAGCCAAAAAAAACCCTGGTTGCATAATGCTAATTAATTACCTATATAGCTTTGCAAAATCTCTGTAATCTCTTAGGCTGACAGTACTGCAGAAAAAGTACTGATAGCCTGGAAGGAACTAAAAAAAATTGTTACAAAAATGACTTTAAATTCAGAAAAAAATCTTAAAATATTATTTTTTTCCATTTAATTTGTCAAAAGAAGATTTACAGAATCATAGAATCCACGAAGTGGAAACTGATTGTTTTACCTAGCATATAATTTTCCATAAGTAAATGGTATTGTTGATGGATGACCCTTTTTATAGTATCAGAATTCACAAAAAATTAGGAATTAGCAGGACTAAAAAAAAACGAAACAAAACAAAACACTTTTCCCTCTTCTCAAAATGTTTCCACATTATTTTAGCTAGCTTGATCCGTTCTAAATATTTGTAATGTAGCAGAGCACAGTATGGTTTAAGTTCAGGCTGAAATAAGTTGATATAGTCCTGTAACGATAACCATTGAAGAGGCACCTTAAATTACGTAGTCGTCATGGAAATCATCATGGAAGGTGTACCTAACCCAACATACAGATTCTGCTTTGAGGTCATAAGCTGTATCTTCTGCAGTGACAAGCTAGTAATTGTAAAGAAAAATCTGAGAAACTCAGTATATTTTTTATTGCACTTTTTTGATTAAATTCTGATGTAAGTGAGGCATTGCCTAACTGTTATCCTTTTTAGGTGTTTTTTTATTCTGTTTTCCTGATCCTGCAACTTTTGTATGTCCTTTATGTTCTTCAAAGAGTATACTTAACCTATAACTGGTTAGATGCACTTAGAATTCACTTTGTTGACCAGCCTTACTTTTCCTTTTCTTTTTCAGTTAGAGGGTGACTAGCTTTGGAGGCCTTAGGTTTCATTTTTCCTCCTTGAAATTTGGAACAGTTATCTTCCCCCACCCTTCTTTTCTTTGTGAAGGGGTGGGGAGCAAGAAGAGCAACCCTTTGCTCTCCTTTCCTTCCTTCACATCCTTTCCTCCTTTCTCCTCCTTCCTTCACATCCGCTCAGTGATGGAACAGCAAGAACAGATCATGCAGTTAAAGCAGAAAATATACAAGAAAAGTAATGTACCATGTTTTCCTGTACAGCCTATATTCCTGACAGAAACAGTGAGTATAGTGAACGTACATTTTACAATCCTTGGAAAAACAGTGCGGCATCTTTTAATAAGCAAGATCCTTTGTCATAATGTTTTGTGGCATAAGAACCATGTATTTGTAAAAAGGTCCAAATTGTCTTGGTACTTCTAATTCTCTAGCATCACATTAAGAAGCCCATTTTATTTAAACTGTTCTTCAGTGAATGAATTGTCTCTGTATTTGTAGCTAATGCCTGTTGCAAGAAAATTACATTGCTTCACTTGCAGGATCAGAGATGTAGGGGCTTTATTTGAGCCAGGAACTATTGGCCGTCTTCAGAAATCATGTGTTATCTATACATTCATCCCTCTCTTCCTGTCCACACAAGCATTTGGCTTCTTTGTGGACTTGCGAAGAAAGGAGATTCTTTGACTGATTAGACAGAACTGTTACTCACTGGCCTCTTACTTTGCAATTGAAGGTCAGATTTGGAGGTTATATATATCATTTGTTCACCTTAAAGTTTGAATCAATTCTTCTTTTCTTTCCTGTGTTTTTGCACGCGTGTGTGTGTATCTGCTCTTTGACGGCAGGAGATGAGTACTGTGTTTCCCCTCCTTTCTGTAGTTCTGCTACATGATGGCTAAATAAGATTACAGGGTATCCTTTTGGATAATCACTCAAAATGGGTGGCAGTTCACTGCCCCATGATAAACATTAATTGAAAACAGATTGGGAAGTCTGTTCTACTAAAGGAAGTAGTAAATGGGACTGAGTGTTTGGTGCCAAAAGAAGGCATAAACGTTCTCTTTCTTATCTCATTATTTTTTATGTTAGGGAAAGGCAGTTATGTTCTGGCCCTAATGCTGGGACCAGGTTAACAGGGTTGTGCAGCTGACAGCAACTCTTTTCCGGTTGTTGTTGCTAGGATATTCTGGTGTCCTTTTAGTTGCATTGCTAAAGCTGGTGCTTAACAGGAAGGCAGAAATATCCTCTGTGATAACTCTGTGCATCGCAGAAAAGGCTTGCTTTCTACTCTACTTCTGTCCTCGTTGTTCAGTTGTGACTACAAAAAGAGATTTGTAAACAAGGGACCTAAAATAATTAAGCTGTAGTTGTTCACTAATACTAGTAAGTTTTACCTTAAGAATGTATGCGCTTTTGAAAAAGAATAAATTTATCTAGAGTCTAGATTTACCGATAAATTTAGATAAAACAGGTTTAACTGTCTTGCCTAATGGGGTCTCCTTATACATAATAGGGCTATTTGTCATACCCTTGATAACCTAACCTTTGTTAACTGCTTAGAAACTATCAACAGAGAAGTCAGAGGCTCTGTTGTAACCGGGATACCTTCTTGCCAGCTCTTGCTTTATCCATTACTAAATTGCCTAACAAAAAAAAAGAGTAAAGAAGGAATTGTTTAAACTCATTATCAGAATTAAATGGTGTTTAGTAACAAAGCCAAAAAAAGACTAGAAATTAGAAAATAAGAAATATCTTATTTCCTTCCTTAAATATTATGGCAAACATTGCCAGAAGGGAACTGCATCTTGTTTTTGTAAGTAGTGTTTCCACAATATTTTTCATGTCCTTATTTACATAGCATGGTTCAAATTCAAGTAAACCATTAATATTTTAGCAAGAAGTAGAAGAGCACCTATTTTTACATTTTTTAAAAAATCTATATGCATTACATTATTTTCTTTAATTCTTTCTTTGCTGCAAATCTTTTTCTGATGAATTAATTAAGGATCTCTGTATTTGTTTTTTAATTTTGAGACCCTTTAATTCTGCTTCTCCTAAGAGTTGTTCTCTAGAGCCTTCATTTGGTTTTAAGTCTGCTGAAGTCTGTTTTTAGCCACCAGTTTGCGTGGTTTTTTTAGATTTTATGTTATATTTTCTAAATAATACATAAATTCTATCTCACCATTCTGCTGTCATGCAAATAAAGCAGTAATAACACCTGTAGTGTATGGACACGAAATGGAACCATAGCGTAGTAGAATGTATCTTATGCTCTGGTGCAGTATCAGAAAAAAAATGCTAAAAAAAAATAAAATTAGACTATAGGAACTTTTTAATTGTGGAAATGTTGGCTCTTTCCTTTTTTTGTTTGTTTTGATTGTTGTAGCACTTGTGTGTATGAAAGTTTTCAGTAATAGAAAGTCAGCTCAGTTCTTCCGGGCATTGAATAGGTATACTTGGAATAACAGTTGGGTAGTTCTTTGTCAGTTATAGAAGATTAGTCCTGTGCTGTAATGGTTTCAACTTGAAGTTGCTACATTAAATCATTAATCTTCTAGATGTAAGTGAGCCTGACATAATCAAGTTTTCTTAATCTCTAGAGATTTTAGCTTTCACTAGATGTCTAAGCACTGAACTAGTTAACATGAAGCAATCACAGCTGCTTTTAATGTCAACTTTATTCAAAGAGGGTTAGGTTTTTTTCTTCTATGACACTTTTTTGTATATGACACTTTCGGACTGCTTATATTTATTTTTAATACAGCTGTTATTAAAATGTTTTACTAAACTATTTCTTCTTACCAGCAGTAGTATGAACACTGCTTACACAAGGCTGCTTCAGTCCATTCAGAGGATCATTTTCCAGGAGGGATTTGATGGCTCTGATCCCCAGGTACTGAACACCCTTGTACTCTTCTATAATCCTGTAACTAATGTTGTTTTCTGAATTTTCAAGCATGGCACAAGAAGGTCTTGGACGAAGTAACAAGGAACAAACTGTTTCCAAGCCTTGCTAAAGTAAACAAGCAAAGTGAATAGTGAGTGTGGTCATATTTTAATGTGCATTTAGAGTTTTTTACCTATTACAGGTATGCAGACCATGCAAGAGAGAACTGTAAGCCAACATTAGTAAAATGCATATTCTGTGCAATTAGCTAATAAATGGATTGCCAAATATAGCATAATTAAGCAAAACATATTTCCCTCGACAGTATTTTTTTTCAAACTTGTTTTAGCAATAATGTGTTAAGACTCTTGAAATTGAATATTTAATCTTAAACTTTCTGATTTTTTCAATATTGTTTTAACTGGAGTGGAGTGAATTTCTCAATTAATTAAATTGTGTGCATCTTTATGTAGTAAGCATTAAAACACAAGTAAAGAAATAAGAATGCTATTTCAACTTTACATGTCAAAACAGCTTACTAGACTTCTAAAGATCTCTGTACTCTTCATAAATCATACTGTGGGTAATAAAAAACATTTTCAGCATAACAGCATAGACTCAAAGCCCTTTTCTAGTTTGAGCACTGCCTTATCTGTTATTCTTTGTTGTATTCAGTAATATGTGAGTCCTTTGGAGTTGATGGAAATAAATTATATATATTGACGCTTAATTGATAGATAATTATCTTTATTGTTGTACAAAAGAAACTTTACCACAGTAGAAGTTAATTAGTATAGATGCTGGAGAACCTCAAGGAATAGAATCATAGAATGGTTTGGGTTGGAAGGGACCTCAAAGATCATCTAGTTCCAACTCTGCTGCTGTGGGCAGGGAAACCCTCCACTACACCAGGTTGCTCAAAGCCTCATCCAACCTGGCCTTGAACACTTCCAGAGATGGGGCATCTACAGCTTCTCTGGGCAACCTGTTCCAGTGCCTCACCACCTTCAGAGTGAAAAATTTCTTCCTTTAATCGAAATCTCCCCTCTTTCAGTTTAAAGCCATTGCCCCTTGTCCTATCACTACACACCCTTGTGAAAAGTCCCTCTCCAGCTTTCCTGTAGGCCCCTTTAAGTACTGGAAGGCTGCAACTGAACTGAACACAAGACTGTGTACTATTACTAGTTGAATATCTTAAAAATCTCCTTTTGCAGGGAAGATAATGTTGGAATGAATGTTTTTGTGTCTAGCAGTATGTTTTAGAAACGTTACCTGCACAGAACGCTTTTGTGTAAATTTAGGTTATTTGTGCTCAGTGTTTAGTCTCTGCAGAGGTTTCTGGGCGAGCTTGCCTTCCCTTTGGTGGTAGTGCCAGTCTGGAGAAGTAAATTGGTCCCTGACAGGCACCTCTCCCCACTCGCTGTGGTAGCCATGGCAACAGGCATGTCATCCTACCGTACCGCACCGTGTGCAGAGATGCTCTTCCCGCATGGTGACAGGTCCTGTGGAAGCCCAAGAGCTTGTCAGCTGCAAAGAGCAGTGCTGAGTGAAACAAACACCCTGCCAGCCTTCAGCCAGCAAACAACCTCCTACTGAAGAGATTAGACTGGTGTTTCTTATTTTTCTTACAAGTTAAGTCTGATGGGAAAATAACTCCTTTGTATATTCAAGAATTTTTTTAAACATAAAAGAAAATAAAAGAAAATAAAGTTTGGTCAGAGTCAATATTTTTCCTTGCTTGCAAGCAAGGAAAAATGAAACATCATGGATAGTTATTTTCTTTTCTTGTTGTTCATTGTTTCAAAATGTCTTACTAATGTCAGTAAAGCAAAACCATAACTTTAACTCAAAGTTAGAAGTATGTTTTCACTAAATTACGTGTAAAAGTTTCTGAGGTGAAGCTTTAAAAGTGTGAAGAAGAGTCCCTTTTCAAGCCAGTTTATCCATCTAGAAAGCCCTTAGCGCTTGCATAGCTGTTTCTGTTTCAAGGGAGAGAACGCATGATTTCTTGCAGCGGTATCTTTCTTTTAAGATTCCTCTTTTTCCCACGAATCATCTTTGAACACTCAGATTTTGTACATTTAGAAGCAGCATTATAATACACACTCCTTAAAAATATATCCATAGTTGAATGTAGTTATGGCCCAGAATAAAACTTGGATCTTTTTATCTTCCAAATCTATGAGAAATTCACCTCTCAGCTACTCTGTATCCCCTTCTATTTAGTCAGCTTTCAGATGTACTTTTTAAGTAGCCAGATGTGAAGATAGTAGAGTAAGGACCATCCTGTATTCTTCTGGACCTGTGTCCTTTCCTGTATATAATAATAATACAAGCTTCTGAGAAGTTTGTGCATGTATGTTCTTCCCCCCCAGATAATCCTCTCCATATTGGGTGAGTCCTGTTGACAGTGGCTTTCATGAAGTTTGGAGAAAATTGCAAGGGCCAAAATGTAGCAGGGAGGTACTGAACTTTCAGCAGATTTACTTACTGACTTTAGGTAGATCCATTAGTTGCTGTCTGTGAATGATAAAAGCTGATGCCATTAATGCTTCATTTTTCATACTGTGAAGTATAATCATTCCAAAATCTCTGGTCTCTGGAGGTCTAGAAATGTGTTGCTTGTTGGATCTGGGTTCAAAGGAAAAGTTTAACCTGACTTGTAAAACGTTCAGACATTTTTGCCTACTTTCACATCAATATGCCAATGATACTTAGAGTTACTACTCCTTTTTATTGGCTCCTCTTTATCTAATACCAGTATTTGAAGAGGGGTCTGGAGAAAGGTGAGCAGAATGTGACTTACCCCAGCTGACGGAGATTTAACGTCATTAGGAAAATTAGCGAAAACTACCATTAGAGGTTCAGTAGACCTCTGATAAAATGGTACAGCATCTCTAGGACCTAGTATGATTGGGTAACAGTGTTTTATAGGACCATCTGCTGTTGGTCATCATAGATTAATATTTTTTTGACTGTGGTGCATGACAATAATTCCTGTTTGAGCTATTGGGCTACAGAAGAGTTTGGTTGAAGTTAACCAAGGCAATAACCTATTTGTTCACGCTGACTTAAACATCTTTGCCACGAATTATTTGGAAATTCAGAGTCTGAATGACCTTTAACCTAGAAATATGGCCATCAATTTCACATCCATTTTAAAACCTCCTGGTAACTTTACTGCTGATCATTAAGTATGAATCCTTTATAAATTTAGCATGATTTTAAGACATACAGAATAGAAAACTTTTTTTTTTTCAGAGTTGTTTTGATTTTTTCATGTTTGACAGCAGAACTTTCATAGGCAGCTTTGTTTCCTTAAAAAATTTTTTTATACTTTGGAGCTCAAGTTGGATCACTTTCAGGGTAATAAAGTTGAGGAGGATTGGTTTTTTGTTTGCTTTAAGTTTTTTAATTCTTCATAATCATAATTCTTGCTGCCAAAGCAAGCATTGTTACAAAAATTACATGAAAAAAAGTAAAAAAAAAAAAAAATCCAAACTAATGAGAGAATAAAAAATCTAGTGGTATATCTACAAAAATGTTACCTTACTCTGTACTGCAGGCTTGTTGTTACAGAGTATTAGAGTTATGATTTTCTTATGTTTCAATTATGGAATAAGCCATTTGTCAGGGCTTTGTGGGCCTGACAGAATTATACTGGTAGAAATTCTGTTACTGGCCAAAACAAATACGACTGATATTATCTAGTGTTTTAATAGCTTTATCTCTTACAAAGATATGATCATAATCTTATGATTTAATATTGTGAAACAAGCATCTGTCATCCTTTACCCAATAAGAGAACTGATATTCTGATACAGTTTTTTCACTGATATTCTTCATAAGAAAAAATATTTTTTCTCGTTACAGAAGTTTCTGTAAGTTTTACATATGTTTGCCCTGAAATTTTGAAATACTCGAACACTTTATCTGCATGATCAATATGCATTATATATGGGTAAAATAGTTTTCTTAAATACCTGATTTTGTACTATTGCATAAACACGCATCAAGAAATGCATGAATCTACTCTGATTAGAAGTCACTAAAGAATATTAGACTGGCTTCTATTTTTCCTGTTCTTTTTAAAACTCTGAACATCGAGCCTAACAAATATCATACAGAGAAGTCACATTGTGTCTTATTATCCTGTACTGTTATCTAGATCTTCATAAGTTAGTGTAAATAGATCACTTTACATGAGGAAAGCCTAAAAGCCTGCAAAGCCTGAGACTAATGAATCCACCAGAGTTAAAACATGTATCACTTTCACAAAAATTGTAAACGAATTGGCAGATCAACTCGCTGTGTAAGCCATGAGAGTTGGATAAATGCAGAGCCATGTGGTACTGACTGTGTTTCACAACTGAGTCTCTGTCTGCCCAATATGGAGAAGGAAGTATTTATAAGAGTAGCCTCTTGTCTTGTAAAAACCTTTCCTCTGGATTTCCAGAGCAGCTGTGCAGTGTTTAGTGCTTGATAGTTACTGTTTGTTCCAGCTGCAATTCGGGATAGTGGAAATGAGTATCTACAGTTTATCAAAGCACTTCATTGTAATGAAAAGTACCTGGAAGCTTTTATTTATATAAACTAGTTATATGTATATTTATATATAAAAAACATAAAAGTTAAATATGAACTCAGAACACTAGAAATGTATCTTGGATCACCTCGTACAGGAAGTCTTTCAACAAGGATGCTTATTGTCTCTCTCTCAGCTGTTGATAGCAAATATACCTAAAATCCTTTTCAAAGATCACCAGGAAAGGTCACATCAAATAAGCAGAAATTAGATTTGTCATCATGAGAGATGACATTTTACTTTGCACAAACAAATTACAACTCTGACTTCATAATCTGCCCCTTCAGAAAAGAGGCTTTATCTTAGCCACTGCCTCTGTTGGCTGCTTTTCTGCCAGCATACTGCAGGGCAGCAGTCTTTAAGTAGGTAACACATAAGGCCGTTTAGGATTTTACATGTCAAAACAACTTAGATTCTAGTACCCTGTAGCTAACTAAAGCAGATCCAGAAACACTCATGTCAAGAACTTTCAGAAAGGTGTAGTCCTTAAGAGACAATCTGCTGATGTCTCCATCAAACTCTGTTCCTCTATGGGTAAACCTTTCTTCGTTAGTTGGAAGGAGTTGACAGGAAGGTAGATACTTAGAAATACTTAGAAAGACTTCTAAAACAGTGAAAAGGGCCATGTGTTGGTGAGATAGGCCACTGATCTTGGTCATTTAGAAGTAGCAGAAAAAGTGAAACTGAAGCAAACAGTCAGAATAGTCAGGTTAGGGAAGTAATGCAGCGAAAAGTTGAAAATAGAGAGGAAAGTTGTGTTTGATTGCTCTCAGGCCCTTCAAGCAGACCAGTTTAGAGCTGGGAGAAAAGATTCTTTTGCCTGTTTTTTAAGGCAGTGATGGAGGAGAGAAAGGACATGAAAAATCATAGTATTATTGGATTTTGTGTCAGAATATACTTACTTAGCTGGTTACAGGATGCAAATTAGTAGTTTTCAGTATTTCTATGCTGATTTTTGCACTTTTACTTGCTTCTCTGACATAGCATGATATCTAGTCAGTGAAAAAAATGCCATTCCATGTGTAACTTTTATAAAATCATCTTGAGATTAAGCTATGAGTACTTAAACTATGTAATTATTATGGATATAAATTCTAAAAATTATATTTTTTAAATACATTACATGACATTTTCCTCCTAATGTTTAAAAAAAATAACAAGTGACTTTTTTTTTTTTCAATAGAAAAAACAAAAGAATATTTTGCGGATAGGAATTCAGAGTCTGGGTTCCATGTTGTGGGGTGATGACATTTGTAGCAGTGATAATCCTGAAGATATTCATAGCCTTACAAAATTTCTGTACGTTCTCCGTGGCCTTCTCAGAAAATCTCTGTCAGCCTGCATCATCACAGTGCCAGCTCACCTTATCCAGGTAGGAATGCTGTCTTTACTGTGTTTCATAGTTGACACATCAGTTAGCAAAAATTTAAAGCTTTTGGTAAGAAAAGAAATGCAACTTTGGATGTTTTGAAAACTCATTTTGTTCAAAGGGCAAAATTAAAACATAAGTTCGCTGTAGCATTTCTATACTTTTGTGGGACAATTGTGCTGCAAATTCTACAAAGACCTAAGCATAAAACCATCTTAGATACCTTAGATGCCTTATGTGGGTCTTAGTCTTTTTTGAAAAACTATCAAAATTTCAGAAACTGTAAAAAGGCAAAGAGAATCCTGCTAGTAATCTCTTTCTAAATTTTATTTTTACAATAACCCTGTGCACTTTTCCACTGCCTTCAGAGCGCTGTTCAGAGTTTCCATACAAGACATTTCAGTCCTCTGTCTTCATCTGTCATACTCATAATGATGATGTGTGATCTTGTTTTTAAAGCCAGGATTCTAATATCCTCTTGTATTGGGACCAGGAACAAATCAGTGATGGTATCAGACTAATTTTCCCACTGCAAAATAAGAAGCTGTGCTAGCAGCACCTTTCCTGGAATGATATAGAGACTTTAATGTATCTTCTGGAAATAAACTTTTTCAGCAAAAGGAAAAACGTAGTCTTTTTTTCTGCGAGTGGCAATGTAACTTACAACAGCAAAATTAGTATTCACAATGAACAGAGAACCTATAATTTTAGATATTAGATATTAATTTGATTTGATTGTAGTAAAAAAGTACTGGATAAAACCTCGTATTATGCAAAATGTTTTCATAGTAGATGAGTTTCCCATTAGATTAAATCCTTTCTTAGGTAAGTACCTGACTCTCACTGATGTATTGTGCTTGTAAAGGTGTTTGAATACCTGCAAATGTTATTTATCTAGGTACCTGATGCACTTACTGCTTCGAAAATACAGAAATTTGATTTTCTAGTTTTAATGTTGTAATCAAAAGTTTATGAATTTTCCTCTTGTAGTGCAAACCTCTATCTCCTTATTTAGCTATTTTTAAATGTTAGATGGCAATTTGCCTTCAGAAAGATTGACAGTAAAATTTAATGCTATTAGTAGAATTTGGGAATGTAAAACTAGCATCCTTCTTTTTACACATTAGAATTACCTGTCCATAATCGGGAAGTATAATTGGTTTTACTGTGTTATTGTATATATATTATGTCAATAAAAGGTATGATCATATTTTAGAGAGGAAGTCCAGAAGCATCTCTAAGAAACAAACTGAAGTATGAAGTTTTTTGTTTGTTGCAAACTTACCTGTGAAATTGATTTTGAGTTTGTGTTTATAAATTCCATATAAATCAATTCCTATCAAATTCGGATTGAAAATAGATCTCATTTTTTAAATAACTGATTTTTTTAAATTTTAATGGGATTGTTTTACAGTAAGTGCTAGAATATTCTGAGCAAAGAAAAAAGAAACATCATTTCCAGAATCTTTGCTTGAGAGCATTAATTTTTTTTTGAAATTGTTAAACTTCATGTATCCTTCTTTAAGCACTAAACTGTGGAGAAAACTGTCATTAGGAGGAGCAAAGCTGCCGAGGGTTCCTTATACCCCACATTACTCAGTTCCCAGAGCCCTGCTGTGTAGTTGTTCCACTCTCCAAGAAGCCTGTTAAAGAGCCCCTGAGAGCATGTGTACAGCCCTCCATGTTAATAGTTAATTGGTGAGGATGGCAAGATGAGAGGACAGCCGAACATGTGGTCTCTCAGGCTCAAGCCGTAGACAGACCTTTAGTTATAATAACAGCAGCTGCTCACATTCTCACAACCCAGCTACTCACCATTCTGTTGCTGAGGTTTCTTGCTGGATTAAAAAAGTAAAGAAAATATCTTTTCTTTCCAAGAGAATAAGAGAAAGGGATTTTTTTTTCCAAGTGCATTTCTGTATATGTATTTAATTTGATCAAAGTTCTAGCGTATGCCTTCTCTGATGAATCTTAAAGTCAGTACACTGAAGGCATAGAAAATACACACTATGTTTCTGAAGGTGTAATAAATTCCACATTTATTCCCTGAACTACTGTTTCTGTGTTTTCTATGTTATCTTTTGCCTCCCAAATATATTAATTAGGCAGTCTACGAGTAAATTCTTCATACAATTCCACAAAGGTAAATATAAAGTCAAAATCACATTTTGATCAAGGTTTTGTCTGCTTACTATATACAGAAAAATAGTTTCATTTTTCCTTGCTTTGTCTTGAAAAAATAGATTTTTAGTAGTGACTCATGCCATAGCTTGTGTTTGTCAGCTCCAGTGCTAGTTACGCCAGTGAAGAAGAAATAAAACTCACAATCGATAGTACTGATTCTCAACAGGGACAATGTCTTTCCAACCCAGACTAGTTATATTTTTCATATGTAGTGTATGAATAATGCATATATATATATAGAGAGAGAACATATATATAAAGTTTGAGATTTGTTTCTTTTATATATTTTGCCAAATACTTTGCATGTTGTACTGTGACAGGGAGTTCCACAAATTAAATCTACCTGGTTTGTTTCTTTTTCAGAAAGTTTAGTTTTGCCCTTACTTTTCATAAATTATGTCTTTGTTCTTGGCTGATGAGACAATAAGATAAGGCTACCTATTTTCTATATTCTGGTAATCTTGTGGTTTTTCTCTTGCTACCTCCTTAATCTGTTTTTAAACAGTCACTTTTCTTTTAGTCATATTTTACTTTGTTACAGCAATGTAATACAATGATGCTATTATTGTTTGTTTCCTTTTCCTACATTCTGATGTCTGCTTTGTCTCTTTGATGACTACTGAGCATTAAACAGTGATTTTGTTCTTGATGCTTTTCCCTCTGTGATACACATCCACCAATGTGGCTCTTTCATTATTCCAGCTATTCATTGTCTTGGATTTAAAAACTTTGAATTGTATTTATCCAAAAATGATGCTTTTTGGATGGGACACGGAATGTCTTCACAGTCTTCTGGAAGGCTGTATTTTGGTAAAAGACACAAATTTAGAAAAAATCTTGTTGTGTACAGCATTTTTTCAGAATAATTTAAAGAAATTGTAGTCCACTAAAGAACACAGATTTTTTGTGGTTTAGGTGAAATTTCTGGTGCAAACAGTTCATGAAGAAAAAAGAAAATTCTCTTTTCTCAACCACAAAAAATAGGAATACATTATTCTGGAAGAGGATTTCAAAAAAATGACACTAAAAACTTATCCAATTATGAATTTTATTCAGATGATATGTGACAAGTTTTACTTGATTGATATTTTCCACCAATTGAACATACTCTTATCTTACACTGTCTGTCAGGTAATAAATATTGAGATACTTACGAGTATGATTAAAATAGTTGATGGAAGGTTATTTTTCAAGTCTTTCTACTGCTTCTTGAAAACGGCATTGTGCCTATGAAATTAGAAGGTGCATTTGAAAAGGGAAAATTACTTCCATTTTTAAAATCCAGCATTGCTCAAGGAGGGCAGACTGAAGAGGAATTTCATTTGTTGTTATGCTTTCCAAATCTAAGGAATATTATAAAAACAAGTAAGGACTCTTTTTCTGTATGTTGATAATCTGTGGTTTAGTACCTGATGTCAAAAAACAAAAACACAACTTTTTGTGCCACAGAGTGCGACTTAAAGGACTTTAGTGTCACTATTTTATACTGGCAAAAGCCTTGAATTAGAATTTAAAATATTTTTGTATTTTCTTCTTTTTCCTTCATTACTAGAAATCATTGGTAAATCCAAAAAACATCTTTCCCTCAAAATACTAAATAATGTTTGTAATTCTGTTCCTTTTCTTCCCAATTTTGTACCACTTAAGTAATATTTTTTTGAGTAGATTATTTTTTTCACTGAGAGAAAACATAACACTTTTATTAAAAGCCATCCTTTGTTTTGAACCTGAAGCTCTATTACTGGTAAGGACTAACAACCATATTAGTCAGCATGTACCAAGGGAAATTAATTGACTAATGAAAAGTCAGTATGAATAACTCTGGTTACAGAACCTGTCCTCAGAGTCTAAAGTTCTGTTTAGCAAGATATTTTCATTATTTCATCCAGTATGTTAAAAAATTAATTTCTTACAATATTAATGTTTTGATGCTTTGAATTCACTGAAGTGCAGAAGTTATGGTATGTTTCAGTGTAGAAAAATTCAGAAACAAACCTTTTCACATTCTTAGCCTTTTGTGTTCACACTGAGTAATTTAGCAGCTAAACTCGAAGTCAAGCAATAGAGTGCTTTAGAATCCATTGCTAATATAAGATTATAAGATGTGAACTCCTATAGCTTGTGAATTTCTCACAGTTTGAAATCTTTATTCCTATGACAAGAGCTAGGAGTGATTGCCTGCCTTAGAACTCTAACTTCTGAGAGTTCACAAGTGTAAAATGCTGAATAACCTTCAAATGAATTTGGTGAGGGAGCCTCTGCACACAAATTTCTGTTGAGATCAAATGCCATGTAGTTTCTATATCATAGCTAAGCAAGCCTTCAAAATTCTCTGCAAAATAGAAACTGTGAAGATGAAATAGTCTTTATCTTTTTCTATATTGGTGGGTTTTAATGTGCTTTTTAATGTTCCATGTTGCTTTTCGTCATATGTGAGAAATACAGTTTAACAACCATACAAAGAAATACTGAGAATCATGAGTTTATGACAGATATTGTTGGGTTATCCACAGCTTTCAGATAGGAATATTCTGATTTGGATATTCTAGCATCTTTAAAATTATGATCGAGTAGGAATCTCAGAGAAGCATACAATTCAAAATTTAAATTGTGGGACATTAAGTAATTTTGGTTTCAATTTCTATTATCGTTGATAGTATTTGCTAATCAAGTTGCAGAAGAAATAGAAATATTTTGTTGTTTCATAAAATAAGTTGATGGTTGCCAAGAGGCTGTATTCTAATGCTGCCACTTCTGATTTGGTAACAACTGCCCATTTCAAAAACAAATACAATATAGATCTGAAGCATGTTTTTGTACCCATGTATTAATTGTCTTCTAACTGACTTAGCTATATGATGATAAACAGTCATATTTTATGTTAAAATTGCATTCCTAAACCAGCCTTCTGATTTTAAGAAATTTTACTTTTTAGAGGACACTATATACACATCCTTATCACCATCTCAACATAGTTTTTAATCAAAAAAATCACTTTTCCAAAATGAGTATGTCAAACTTTAAAAGTTTGCATAAAACATATGCAACGTTGCAGTTTTATTTTATATTTTTTTATATAATCTGAAAATATGCCTATGAAACTTTAAAAAATCAGGTAAGATTTAGAACTAAATCTTTCAACTGCAATATTAGACCTAAACAGTTAAATATCCCATCACAGTATGGAGATAGTCATCTGTTCAAGCATATGGAATCTTTTGGCTACTGGACTAAGTAGTTAATATAATGCCCAGTGTCCAGACATGGACACAACTGTTATGGAAGCAGAAGGGAAGAGGCTCATGTATTGAGCCCATTTGGACACCGATAAGTAAAGATTAGAAGAGTGACTTTAAATAATGCAGGGCAAGGTAGTTGTCTGCTTTAAGCAAGTAATTCTGTTAGAAGATGGAAGGTAGTATTGTTTTTCTGAAGCAATACTATTTTCTTCTCATGAGTACAAGTTCTAGAAAAAAATGCCCTGTGAATCTAGCATTAAATATGGGTTTTATCTGTTATCTGTTGTATTTCAGAACAAAGAACAATAATTTTGTGTAAAACAATTTTATATTTAAATTATTGCATATGTATTTCCCGTCTTAAATGATTGTCAAATAACTGAATATTAAATTTCTGTGCAGCGTTTGCTTAGAAACATTTTTATATGAACTTTTGGTGTTTAAAAACCTTGAAATTTCAGAATTTAGTTTTATGTCTTTTTGTTTAAACCTGCTCTATTAATTGCAATATAATCATAATAAAAAGGAATACTGCATCTTTAATGATGTTTTTGTGCCTGTGTAGTTAAGCTTTAATGCTAGGGGAAAAAAAAAAAAAAGATTAAATTAGCCTTGTAACCTCTTTCTCTTCCAGACTGATGATGGAAAATAAAAGCTCTTAGCCACAGAATGTAACACTTAGAATTAATATTTAATTAGACCAGCAAATTGTACACCGTGGCTGAAAGCTTCCAAAGAGTTGTTAGTGCCACAATTGACCTACAAGTTTAATAATAACTCACTTCTAGGAGCAAGTGCCAGTTCAGCATAGTGGAGTCACTGTAAGAAAGTCCTGTGAGATTAAAATCAGCAAACCAAATGGCAGGCGAGGATTCCTGGGATGGAGCCTTCTGGAAAGCTGGGAGCTGGAGTAGCTTTTCAGCCAGGATTCAGATGAGAACAGTGGGCAAAAAAAGCTGATCCCTCCTGTTCTGGGAGCTTCTGGTTGTAGGCCAAAATCCTAGAACAGATTTTTTCTAAATGTTCTTACTGCAGCTATTAATTTATATCACAAATCAAGTAATGAATGACTTATCTTCATGTTTTAATTAAGTTTTAATGCAAACATTATCGCTGAATTCACCGGTCATGAATTTTACTCATGGAAGAATGGAACTTTTTTGGTGTGACATGTAATTTAGTATGTTTGTATTGCAGAATATTTAATTTTATAGTATCTTAACTGCTACGTAAAAGGGTTCTTGTTATAGTACAATATGGTCAGCAAGTTATTGTACTGTTATGAAATATGTAATTTAAATAAAAATGTGTATACATTGTAAAATAGAATATTTTGAAGGTTAAATAGCTTAATGTCACCTTTCATTTTATGAACAATTAAAATACAAAGCCAGTAACTGTACCATTAGCTATCCATCTGAGCCTTAATTCTATGGCAAATTATTCTAGTGAAATAGGGCACCATAAGTTCAAAAATGTGCAAACACACAGCAACAGACTGAGAAAGGAACATTCTGCATTATTTATTGGCTAGATCCTAAATAATTAAAGAAATGCCTACTCATTAGTTAAAAATTAAAGCAGATGAGAACCTTGCCAGCAGAGGGAGCAGTCATGTCTATCCTTAGGTCCCCATCGCTTCCAGCCTACCCATCATTTCCACCCTACCTCTTCTTATTGCCCATCTGGACCTAGATTTGCCAGCCTGCTCCTGATGACAGCCTATAATTTTATACTGAATAAGGGATTCGGGTTTTAAACGGTTTTTTATTTCAGAATCTTGCCACTTGATTACCAGCATCAGTTAGATATTCCTTTTGATATTTGTGTCCTAGTAATAGAAACAATAGTGGAAGATCTTTTTGGTCACCTGTGAATAAAATGCGATTCACTGTTTAAAGAATTAGAGCTGCAGCTTTAGTTAGCCTTTCTGAATTGGTAAGCAAACTGCAATGACATTTTTTTCAGGCAAAATGGCCACAGAACGAACTCCTGTAACCTTTTTCTTGTAATGAATAATTCCCAATGGAGTCACAGGATTTTAGTTAAGCCAGTTGGTCTCAAATATATTAATTTCAGCAGTTTCATTATGGCTTTTATGTGCATGACTCTCATTCTTTAAGTCTGCTTTTGCATCTGTGTTTTATACTACATTGTGACCAACTTGTAGCATTGAATATTTTATGTGTTTAATGTTGTAAACAAATCTGTTCAAATGGTCATTTCACTTTTACGATAACTAAAAGCAAACAATAACATACAGTTTTCAATATATATGCTTTTATAACAATGAGACAATCTCATTAATAAGGACCAGGTAGTATTCAGTGGAGATGCTGGGCTCATCTCAGCCCAGAACTTGTACTAATTTCTTCCCAGCTCCACACCCTTCACTGGAGAAGGGCTTTATCAGACTTATTTTATCTACCCACTACAGCAGGGCTCACGCAAGAGTCCTGCACCACAGAACCATTCATAGTCACATGCAGCCTGTGCTTTCAGCTACTGAATGCTAAGGAAATAGACAGAGGAGAAAAGCGCTGAACAGGGATTCAGCTCAAAACATGTTGCCCTCTAATACCCTGTACATCTGTCACCTCTTTCAGCCAGATAATAACGGGATTTTCAGCGCCCAGCTTTCTGGGCTTTGACTCCTACATCATCTTCGTGATACCACCACATATTTTCCGGGTACCCCAAACCCTTAGATGCCACCTCCTAAACCAAGCCTTCAGTAGAGGAGAATAGATAGGGCTTTGACGAAAGGATGAGTTCCGTTTCCAGCTCACTGTTGACTGACTTTGGACAACTCACATGACAGCTTTGTGATTGTTACGTGACTTGTAAATGAGGAATGCAACACTTGCCTGTCTTTTGCAAAGCACTTGAAGATCAACAGATGGAAAGTTTGATTTAAACTTTGGTTTAGTCTTTGTTCTTACTTTTGGTTTTGCAAGCATCAGAAACAACTGTTATTGACTTGCTTGTTTTATCTATATTTTCACTGTTGGCCTGTAGGTCTTCCCTCCAGTGGCAAAACAGACATACTTTTTATTTTGTAGGGTGCCAAGGTTTGCTGGCGCTGGATTCTTTTATAGCTCGAGTAATAGACAAGCCCAGGCCATTCATCTTCAATGAAGATCAAAAGATATTTTTTTTCAGTGTGTGCAGGTTTTATTTCCCAGCTGATGATTTTTCCTGAAAATTTATCCAGGATTTTTTAATCATTTACTGTGTCATCCACCTTCATCCTGATATATTTGATAATAACATTGCACAGTTCTCAGTAGTGACAGTGTTTTAGGTGTAGTATAAGGAAAACATGGCTCAAATGTTTGGGGTTTTTAAGAAACAAAAATACTAGTTCTAACTAGTTTCACAGTTGAAATCTTGAGTTTATATAGACTATCAAGACAAACATTATTAAAAGCAACTTTAAGAGAACAACCAAAATCTGGAATTGTGTAACATATTGGCCAACAGATGCTTTGTTACTCCCTTCCCATTTTTACAAGTATGTTGCATCTAATTTCCTGCTCATGTCTTCACTACATGTCCTTTCTTTGCTTCTGTAACTTGTATAAAATAATTCAAAGATAGTATTCATTGCTTGAAATTAGCTAATGTAGTACTGTGTACATATAAACAAATCAACCAAAATCAATGCTTCTGTGCTTTCAGCCATATGAACAGATATTTATACTTCAGTTCTGTTATAGTGAGTAAGGTTCTTCAAAGGTAAAAGAAGATGCCTAATCAGTCAGAATCGCTAAATGTGGATTTCTTATCACTGAAGGCATTGTAGTTCGTACAAAATCCTTGAAATATATTTCTAGGCTATCTGTCTTCCAGCAAAGACTTCATGCTTGTATTCAGTTTTCTTTTGATATTGATACAAATTTCTACATACCAAAATATGTTAATGTACTGTTGCTTGTCTTATATTCCCGTGGTGTACATTCATTTTAGACTCAAAATTCAAAGTTCAGTTAGTAGATTTGGTCTGTGCAATCACTGAGAACAGTGCTAATCAACTTGGAATCAGAATAAGTATAAAATTTTATACTTTACAGTCTTTGTTAGTTACTGATATAACATTTTTTGGCAGAGTAGTTATTAATCTTTTATTTTCAGAATTTGTGAATAATGAAAAAGTGCACAAACTGTATGTCTCTATAAAACCAGTACAAGGGCCTAATACCTAACTGCTTTTACCAAAAAATGTATGGGTAATTATGTGATTTTCTGAGCAGTAATTATTAACAAATGGTGATAAATATTTAAGCGATGTTTCTTAATGTTAATAATTTATCTTTTCAATTTAAAATCCTTTGGAGATTAAATAGCACTGACAAGTGGTAAATATTTGTATATTGTGAAGTCATTACCACATCATTATGTGATAGTCTCTCAGAAACTATCAAGAATTATTTCATCTATTGAATATCCAGTCAGTGTTTCATTATAGTCCAATGTGGATGCCTACATTATCATACTAAACTTACTTCAGCTTTATGATAGAATGCCGCAAAAAAGACACAACAATTTTTGAGCTCTTTTTGAAAATTCACGCACCAGAATTTGCTTGAAGTTCATCAGGTTTATATTACCTTGCATGAACTTGCTTCCTTGCTGATTATTATTGAGACCTTCTTTCAAATGAAGTGTCAGGATTATGAGACTCACGTGTTGGCGACAACACAAATTGTTGCCTACAATTACAGTTTTACCTACACTTGGGAGGAGTATCTGAATTAATCTTTAAATTCTACGCTGGCTTACGGAATGTATGCAACTCACCATTTAAATGGGTTTGTCCCAGTGCTAGCAGTTGTTTGTAAGTAGTTTTTTAGGTAATTAAACCCATTTTAGGATTCAATGTATTAACTCTTAATCAAACATTTTAAAATTAAATCAGTGATGGGATTAGATTACCAGAATGTAAAAGTAGAGAAGTCAAATATAGCCCTCTACCAAAATACAGGCCGAATGTCTCTTTGACATGAATGAGAGACAGTCTTAAAATACCTTATTTTCAACTCAATATATAAATCAGTATTAAAATTCTGTTAATGTATTGATCAGAATACAAATGCAAATATACGAAGCCCATGTGATTCAAGAGCTTAATGTATTCGTACAGGTGCTAGTTGGATGTCATTAGAGATCTTTAACATGAGTCTCTCATTTTCCTTTTAAATTATGATATCGTTTATATGTGCTGTGTAGAAAAGTTGGAGCCATTCTAAGAAAATTTTCCATTCTTTGATTTTTCTTTGCTTAATTCAGCACACTGACTGAGAATTTAAATATTTTTATTACGTAAATTTTGTGAGGTTTTTAATTTCTTTAGAAACTGACAAAATAAAAATGGGAGGACATATCTCTGGGTGTTAGAAAAATTTTGACAGGAAATCAGAGGAGAACTAGAAATTAGAGCAGAATAGAAAAGACAGATTTTTTTCCTAATATGGAATCCAGATGAACCAAGATTGATTTGATTAATAGTAGTAATGATAAAATTGTAGTACATTAAGAACTCAATCCAGTAGAAACACACAGTATTAATTTCAGTATGTCAGTTTGAGCGTACAGGCTATACATATATTTGTGTTGGTAGAATACCGTGCTTTATACTCAGATACGGAAGATGATACATTTTGAACTGCTTTATTTGTAAATAAGTATTTTTAAACATGCAAAAATAATTACTCAAAGATATGTAGATTCTTCAAATAAATTAGTAAGACAAAGCAATCTTTTTTCTGTAATTGCCCTTCCCAAAAGCTGGTTAAACACATATATATAGTTCCCATTTACATATCCAACTAGCTACATGGATTTTCTTGAGACGTTGTTTTGAGTGTACACTTTGGTTGAGCCCAAATATCGCAAGTTTGCGCTTAATAGAAAATGCCTGTCTAAAACAGTGAGCACAAAGTAAGTTATAGAATGGATGCCCAGCCCAGCCTGCACAACAGGGTTGCTACCATGTTGTTAGAATAATTACATTTTGGCTGAACTAACTAATTTAGAAAAACTGCAGTACATCTAGCGAGACTGAAAACTTTCCAGGACTGGGTTGAGTGTTTTTTTTATTATTTTTTAGTGTAGTTTAAAACAATACCTCTTCTAGCTGCCAACAAACTCTTTCCCTGAATCTCCTCATTCCTGGCTTCTCTCCTAACCATGTCCTGGCTCACCTCCAGAGCTGCCAAGTTTATGCCAGAAGCAGGAGGTAGATTTGTATGGGGCTGGAGGAGGATCTGGAGCTCTGTTAAATTTTCAAGCCCAGATGGGGCAACATGATTTGTGTGTTTATGTCAGTATGCCATACATCACAACTATCTGTGTGCTGACGTCAGCTTTGATTGGACATTAATGTGCTGAACGCTGCAAACTAGAAAATACATGATAGATACAGATCTATGGCAACAATGCCACATAAGCAAATGTCTATTTGGTGTGGCAATTCATTGTGCAAAATATTTCCCAAGATACACTGCATTAAGCCAGGAGAATATTTTGACACACTTTAAAAACAAAACCAAAGTCAACGTGAGCAAACAGACTACAATTTAAGAAGGCAAACTTGTTCAGAAGAAGAGCTGAAGCCAGCATATTGAAGTATGTATCATTAGGCAAATACTGAATTGCTATCCCTCAATTTAATCTTTCCAGAGTTAAGACCAAATAGGAAAGATGCTATTCTTATTTGCAGGACTATTCATGATGAGGATACCTTGCTGATGGTTGAGCAGCTTTCTAACCGCCGTTTTTGTAACCCATTGTTATCAAAACCAGCA
Source organism: Tauraco erythrolophus (assembly GCF_009769465.1). Lineage (NCBI taxonomy): Eukaryota > Metazoa > Chordata > Aves > Musophagiformes > Musophagidae > Tauraco > Tauraco erythrolophus. The sequence goes on from NC_141470.1 coordinate 22,208,281, forward strand.
AGCAAAAATGTTGATGGACAGCAAACGTTTTTTCAGATGACAGAATCTTTTTTCTCTACCAAGAGTTTAGGGTAGCTTCCAGAAATCATCAGTGTTTGTTTATTTATATAACAATTTTGTATTTCTTGCTTATACAAATAACAGCCTGCTGAACAACCAGCAAAATACAGTAATATCTGGTCTGTGGGTTTAGAGGTCACTGGCTACTTTAGATTTCTATTTATACCATCTTTATGTGATTGCCCCTGTAGAATAGCGTGACCAAAAGTTTCCATTAAAATGTAGTATACCATCTCTTTCTCTCTCTCTCCTAGAAGAGGAAATAATTTGCAGGTCAGTTTTAATATTTCAGAGGTGCATGTATGTTATCGCTAATGTTATTCCTCAGAAAGGAAGTTCTGTAGTATAACACTATTTTATCGTTATCCATCATTAGACTTTGTAGGTAAAATTGAAGTTCCCTGATTCCGTGGGGATAGGTCATTTTGGCCTGTGCACAAGCAGCAGCTTTGAAAAGAGACCAGTCCCCAGGATTTAATGCCATCTGGCCCATAAGGTGGGGAAGGGAGGGGGTGTAAAGGTACCATGGGATCAGTGGATTTAGGCCTTGCAACCTGAGCAGATTGGGCTGTGCAGGACAAGCCACAAGTTACTTTGTGTAGTGGTCAAAAACAGAATTCAGATTATTCTTTGATGGGAGTCGAAAATGTTCACCTTTCACGTCTGCTTCGTAGGCTTCGCTGTGGCTAGGAAATAACACTGTTACTGAAATCTGGGTTCATGAAAGCAATTGGTGGATTGATCACCATCTTAATAAACCCGTATGTCAGTACAATGCACAGACTTTTCTAACATATCTAGTGATGTTTCCCTTCTCTCTGCTCCTAATTACTTTGTTATCAAATAGTGTACCAGGATTTAAATTGACCTTTCATAATAAACATCAGTCATACATTTTATGAAAAAAGTGCAGAATGTACAAAACGCTTTAGAATTAATGAAAAATACAAAACTATAACTCGGAGCTACAGAGCTAATTCTTCGTACTTGGAATGAGTATTTTGAGGTGATTGGTCTTGATACCTCTGAAGGTATGACGGATATACCACCTACAGCCTCAAGAACAAGAGTATACCAACTCTCCAGGCAGCTTTAAGATAACTACTTTTTGCTCATTACGTACTGACGTCATCAAAGCATTTAAGAATGTTTTTTCCTGAGTTACTTCTGAAGATCTCTGTTGTGACCTTTGAATGCTGCTTTCTGCTATATAAAATTAAGTAAAAAAACCTATGTGGAAAACAGCTTATTTAAGGCATATGACAGTACATTGTTGCACAAGACATAGGGCATCATTTATAAATCATAAATATATTGAGAAATAGTAATGCAACTTGAAGTTTTAGATTCATATGTTGCATAGAGAAGAACTTTTAGAAAGAAAAATGCTGGACAAAATGCTTTGGGTTTCCATGTTGTTTGACTGGTGACCAAAATGAATAATCGTGTGTTGTGCTTGCTCAAAATATTAGAGGTGATGTGCCTAAGTGTATAAAAAATCAAGGTTTTCAGAATACAAACAAAAGCTGGGCATCTGACTCATAGTAGAAGTCAATGAGAGGTGCTTAACTGCCACATAGTTTGTAAATATCTCTGATGTGACCAAATGCTTACATGACAAAGATTTTGGAAAATATGAGTTTAGTGATGTTTTTTATTATTTCTGCTTGTCAAATGTGTTTTCTTTAGAAAGAAATTTCAAGTCTTCTTTTTTTTTTTTTAAAAAAAAGCCCTCTAATGTAATTTCTAGGTATTGATGACCTATTTTTTCCCCACAGTTTGTCACTGAGAAGACCAAGACTTACTCTTATGTACATTAATTACCTTTTTCATCACATAGGATGTGTATTTTGTTTCCATGTCTTACAGAATAAAGCAATTATGGAACGTGTAACAAACTTGTCAGATATGGTGGTTGGTCTTGAATCATTTATTGGCTCTGAGAGAGAAACCAATCCATTATACAAGGATTACCACGGTAAGTTCCATCCTTAGCAATGCAAAAAGTCTGCCCTGAGTGTTTCTAGGGCACTTAGCGGCTTACCCTCCAATTGAGTATCTGCTATAAAGTAGCGTTTGATTTCATTTTAGAATATACCTCTTAAATGTTTCTCCTTGCTAACCAGTCTTGAGTTAGGAAAATTTTCAGTAAAGTGCATTAAGGCTGCAAAGGAAACATGGCAACTCCTTGCATGTTGTCAAGCCGTATTACTGAGGCATGGCTCAATCAGATGTACATCTCAACAGGCAGGCTTTGGGGAATTCACATGCAGAGGAGGCTTGGCAATCATCTGACCAGTGAGCTGAACTTGTCATGAAATCAATACTTTTGATCTGCCAAGTTTTAAATAGAGAACACAGAAAAACATATATTATATTAAGGTGAATAAACTGCTAAATGATGTGCTATATAAACTTTATCTAAAAATAATGTTCTGCTTTTCAGCTTTAACTTACAGCATTTACGCATTTAAAGAATTGAATGTGAATATGTGTGGCATGTAAAACATGAAACTAATTTTGATAAAAAGTCATGTAGCCTTTCAAGTGATTTATCTTCAAAATGTGTGATGGTGTTTAATCTTCCGATTTTGTTTCCCAAAGATTTTGTTAGCTGTTGCAGCAGAATTATTTAAATTTTAAAAGATTAGCTTAGAAGTTATGTATAGCCAGACCAGTGAGTAACGAACAGTTTTAGCTAATCTGGAGCGGTGCTCTGAGTGTGCATAAATTACAGCTATTATTATTGTGATACTACTGTAGTTCCATGGAAACCTTTGGTTGAATGTAAACTGCTTATCCAAAACCTGCTGTAAACATGTGAGAATGTGGCAGTGTTTTCCATAGCAGAATATATAGAAAAAGAAGCAAAGATGGTGTTGAGACACCACTGTGTGTATGCAGGCTGTAATTAATAAATCAGAGAAAAATCTTTTTGACTAGGAAAATAGTGCACGTTTCATTATCTGAAAAAAGGTGAATGAAAAAGAAACTGTGAACAAAAGCTAGAATAATTTGCCTAATTATTTTTCCAACTGTATAATCGTGATGTGGCATTTGTTTATGCTAACATAATTCTGTCAATTTGATACTCCTTTTCTCGGTACTGAAGAGATCCTTTAAGACAATATGTGTTTTAGCAGTTATTTCCTGGTTTCCTGTAAAAATGTATGCTAAATCATTTTTGGTACTACTTAATAAAAATTATGTGCTAATATACTTAGCTTTTGAGGTTTAGGCAACCTTAATTTAACATTCTAAAAATAGGTATTCTTAACAGTTTTAGCTTCATGTATTCTTTTTGCTTAAAAATATATTTTAAAATTATTTATTTACTGCAGATGATGGAAGATTTTGACATTACTCAGGAGAAGCTTGGTTAAATTATTGCATTACTTAATGAATCCTGCATCAATAATTTTATTAAGCTATCTGCAAATTTAAATGGTTGGAAAGTCAATAAAATAACAGAACAATGATATAGATGATCCTTAGATTTTTTAGAATGCTGTTTATAAGCAACCCTGCGTTATACTTGCTTTTCCTATATATACTAGTTATATTTTGAACTCAAAAGCCAAACAAATACTTCTTATATGTCACAGGGATAGAAGGTTTCAAAATGTAAACATATTTTTCTAATATTATTGAGAATTTTTGTAATCAGTACTGATAAAAATTATGCTCTTTAAAGTATTTCAATTTTAGGAAACTTTCTTCTATTATTCTTCCTTTAAAAAAAAATAAATAAAACCCTGAAAAAAATACTTGCCTTATTTTAAATTAGGGTTTTAGTGTTTGGAGTTTTTCTCACAGCTGCCATTTTCGAGTAAGATGTCTTTTCTAAATGTTCAGTATTTCCATTGAGACGCTGGCTTTATGAATAGCAAATATAGGCCAGTAATTGAGAAGCCCTGTAGAATTTTCCTGGTTTTCAAATGTAGAAAATCACCCTTAGGTTGTTCAGAAACTATATTAGGCTGCACAAAAACCATCCAGCGTCCTTGTCAGAAAAAATCAGCTTGAGTTGCAGCTGACAGAATGCAGAGCTTGCAGTGCACCTAGTACTGTTAAAAACATCTGAACAGCTAGATAAGGCTCCTGCGTGAAGAAAACATATTTCTCCTAGGATGGCGTAGGGGTTAAAATTTATCTTAAAGCACGATCTAAATCGGTATTTTCCAGAAACTTTTTAAAGTCATTTTCAGGGCGCAAAACGAAGTACTTCTCATTAGAGCTTCAGTGGTTATCAGTAACCCATAAGCCTTGTTTTGCTGGCTGCTTACTGGTGCATTTAATAAAATAAAGATCACTCAGTGGTGCCGTGGGCAGCATGCAAGGTGATAGCCATATTTGCTTACTGTAAATACAAGAGAAAATCACACACAAACCAGCTGTAGTTTTGACAAGTATTAAGATCCCTCTTTACATCTGTACTTCTGTACCAAAGTGCAATTAGTTTTCCTCGCACAAGGATTTCTGTTTATCTTATTCTGCTTGATTACTTGAGTATAATCGCACCGTTTGCTTCATTGCTCCTGGTAGTAAGCTCCAGTTTAAAAAGGGGAGGGTGAGTGTGTGTAAATATACAGAATTCTGCTGTAAGACTCTAATTTATGCATCTGGATGACAGCGTTTTCTTATTTTTTTTTCCCCTCCTTTACTCTTTCTTTCCACAAGGTTTGGTTCATGTACATCAGATTCCTCGGCTTAATAGCTTGATCTGTGATGTGTCAGACACGAAGGACCTTGCTTTTAGATTAAAAAGGAAGCTGTTCACCATTGAGGTAAGAGAAACAGTTTTGTTTCACTATTTAGAACCCAAAAGGTGGAGCTAATCCCATCTCTTATGTTTCATTTTGTGAAATACATAAAATATGCATCAGATGTTGTAAATTCATTTCATTCTGGTTTCGCTGTTCAGAACAGTTTTACGAAATATTGTAATATGCCTTCTAATTAAAAATGTCTCATTCACTGCACTAAATCAGTCTGTTATAAATAGTTTATTTTGGTTTAAAATGTACATAGAAAGTAGGCCACAACCTTCAATAACAAAGCATGACATGTTTCTAAGGATGTCAGGAGCATATTTAATTAAATGTTAATGACTTGCTCTTACTTGTGTTAGTGGGTGGGAAAGTAGCTACATGTTATTACCCCAGTAGAGAGATTTTAATGTATAATGCTGCCTAAAATTGTGTGTGGTATGAGGGATAAGTGTCCTTATCAGTATTCAGAAACCATTTTCTTTGCATTACTGAAATCACCTTTCGCTCTTTTATGTCATTTTAAACACAGTATCATTTACACTAATGTCCTTAAGTAAATTTCCTACTAAATTTAAACTTTTTTCTGTGACCTTTATGCAGACAGTCCTGATAGAAGGCAGTAATACAAAAGATGTATTTCATTTTAATCTTGCTAAAGAGCAAATGAACATAGCACTATTAAGCAATTAGAGCTGATGTATTTATTAACCAAGTAATGCTTAGAGATGGAAGATGGCTTTCAGGGTGATGTGATAGTCATCGGTACAGTCTGGGCAAATTTTTTTTAACAAAGACATAAAACAGCCAAGCATCCCTGACAAACCATTTTGTTTAATCTCTTTTCAAATGAAAAGCTCTTAAGCAGGCCACTTGTCTTAACTGCTTGAAACCATAAAAAGAGAGAATTGCCACCAATAAATTAGCATATTTTTTACTCCATCACCAAATGATGGTCAATGTGGCTTGGCACTGCTTTGGTGTTTGGGACTTCACCCTTAAGTGACCACTTTGGCCCTTATTTGACCCTCTGCCCTTTTTAGCTGGCCACTTGATAAGGTAACTTAAGGGTTCTGTCTCTTCACTGCCCCCTCCCCTTCACAATTGCAAGTAGCCCTAACCTATAAATCATTGAAAAGGCCCTATCAAGTGACAAATTAAGGTGCCCTCCTCCTAATTAATGGTCATCAATGTCTTTAATTATCTAATCCTATTGAGAGTAGTTAATAGTTAATCAGGCAGCCAGTTCTTCATGCAGGTCATCTCTGCATGAGAGCTAGAAGTTTCTCAACTAGAGGTATCCTCTTCAGAAGCCACTTCAAGGCAAATACGTCAAGGAGGGCTTTTTTCCCAAAGGCATTCCTTTATCAGGTTTCTCACTTTCCAGAGAATGCAGTTAGTGAAACCAGGCGTTGTGAGGTATTAAGCCATTTCAACAACTGCTTTTGAGAAGTACATTAGAAACAAAAACCTTAATAGTCTGTGTTTGGTTTTAAAATGCAAATGTTCTTACTGTTTTCAGAAGTGCAGAGAAGCGTGCACCCTCATTTCACAGCATAGTAAATTCTCATTTATTATAGCTATGAATTAGAATATTTGGGGCTTTTTTCCTCACTATGAATCCTGACTCAGAATGTAATTTTTTCTGTCAGCCGTGTTTGGGATTCGTAATGTAATTTGGAAGAAAAAAAAAACAACTTAACAGGACACTCTGTAAAAAGAATTGAATTAGCGATGGGGCAGAAGCATTGGAAACAGAGGTGTAGTGGAACTCTTGAAACAACCTGTTGCCCTAGACATGCGTAGATGACCCACTTGTATAATTTCTCCCTTCATTGCTCAGCTGCAGCCCCTTTTGAGTAACTTCAGGTTATGTTAGAGAGATGCGTTCTATAAGCTGAACTGACACAAACTAGCCCTTTTTGAACATGTTAGATCACTGTCCTACTATGATCTTCCTGTGCACATTTCACTAATCTATAATACATATGTTTTTCTTCCTCATACTATTAGGGGAGGCAGACTACAGCTAGGCTGACTGGAGCAATGAGGTCAATAAGAAAGTGGGAGCAAGGGGAAATTGAATTAAGAAGGGATGTAAATGCAGTCTTCTAAAATGGGTTTCTGCAGTTAGAATGTGATGAGTCAGCAGTCAGGTTTGGTTCTGGTGGTAAAAACATAAAGCAGCAGAACAGTGTGTATTACAAGCAACAGTGTGCTTTATACAAAGTACAACTAAGTTTTTGACTTCCTTAGTATGTAGCTTAAATGTGAAATTAAAATATATTGTAAGTACATTACAGTTTTTGGAAAGCTTCTGCTTAGTTATATACACAATTTAGGGTAAAATTACTGACCTCTACTTGAAATGCCACTTTAAAATCAAATTACAGAAGAAAAGTTAGAAATACACAACCTATGATTTATGGCAAAATTTCTCCAAAAAGAGTTTTCATCACTACATTCTTTTTTTGCAGTTTAAAAAAAGGCATGGGATATGGATTTTCTCATCTCTGAATTGCTCACCGATTAAATAATTCTGTATGGTTTGGCCATCATCAGTAAAAAACCTTAAATGTCAATCCATTTTATTAGATTGCAGTTTTGTGGGAGGGACTCCGCCTCTTGGAGTCTGTAGAATCATTTAACTGTTTCCGTTTTTCTTTTATCTTCTTCATCAAAATAAGATTAACTGAAATGTATTCTAAAGGGATTTTTTTTTTAATTCAGGATTTAAATGTTTTTTAATGAATATTTATGAGTGTTGGTTTTCCATTTGTGAATTAGGAGGTAGACCCTTTCCAGGAAAAGTTACATGTTTTTGGTAAAAGGTGCAGTAGTATATCAAGCTTTCCCAAATCTTCACACAGCAATTACTGGCAATATATTATTATATGCAATATTATCAGAGATCTATCTTATGTGCATACCACTTTAAAGGACACAATTTTGAAGTTAGCCTGTCTAATCCTATTTCTTCCCACTTTGGAATCTTAATTAGAAGGAGATAAAAACCATCATTTGACTAAATTATTGTCTTGAATCTGTAGCAAAAGGTATAATCCGCAATTGGGCCAATTAGTGTACCCCATAGTTAGCTATGCTGAGGCAGGAAACTTGATTAGATCTGACACCAGCCTAGTTCCCACTGTTGTTTTGCCAGGTATGATGGTCAGACTTCAAAGGGCTTGAGGCATCAGCAGGGCAAGGTTTGGAGGCCAGCTTAGGTCCGGTCGTTAATCTCTCTGCTAAAACCACAGCAGCCCTCGCACAAAACAAGCTTACACGACACAATCATGCGGTATTAAAGTTTGGGTTGAGTCATGCCAATTTGCCTTTGATTTTCTGATGATTGACTAAAAGATGGCTACATGACTAGACACATACTGAAAGTTTACTGATTAGGTAAGTTCTCCAAATATTTGAAATATTTTTTGATTTCTCAGTTAAATGATATGACAACTCATTCATCTTAATGAAACTTTTCAGCAGAACTGTTCTTGAAGTACTTTTTGCTTTGTTTATAGCTCTGAATGTAACTTATCAACGTTGATAAATTTTGTAGGAACATTATATTCGTAGTTTTATTTGACATAACTTTATCTTTGTTGTTCCAAAGCCTCCTGTATCAAAACTAAAGGAATCTGTGCCTAAATTTGTTTTTCACTCCTCGAAATTTCTGAGGAAACATTGTTTGTCTTTGTAATTTAGGTACATTTGCAATTACTAGCAAAAGGGAATTTCCTCTGAATTATTTTCCACCTCACTGTTGAGTAAAGCACTGTTCTACGGCTGCGATTACATAAGCGTTCCTTTCTTTTGCAGTCTGATTTGTTGAAATATTGCAGTAACAGTGACATGTTTCCATTCTGAGAAAAGCCTAAGGCTGCTTTAGTATTATTCCAAATGATTGAAATTGCCATCTTGCTGACTTTCCCTTGGGCAGCTTAAGGCCTGTTTACTTTTGTGTTTGTTTCACATGTTCCCTCAGAGTTTGGCTGGCAGGACATCATTACCTGGTTTGACAAGACAGTTGGAGAAGATTCATATTTGGTTAACTCCCTTTGTTACTGCCTGGTCAACATAAACCTCTGAAATTATGCATTTAAAGTAAAAACTTCTGATAAATTCAGATAAATGTGTGCAAATAGAAAAGTCTGTGAGAGTTGGTTTTTTTTTTTTTTTAATTCCCTAGTTTTGCTTTACTGCTGATGTTTGAAGTCTTCAGGTAACAGTCAATTCTTAATAGTATAGAGAATAAGCTTTTTCCTGCAAGTTGTATATATAGTTTATTTAATAAATAGTTGTCGTGAATTTTTTTTATTTTTATTTTGAGCAATGCACAAGTAAGAGCCAGCTAATACGATTTTCTTTTCAATGGCTATATAACACCTGTGCAAACCAGAGTAAAAATCTTTAAGAGACAGCTCAGTTTGAACCCAAGTGTCATATACTATAAAAAGAATTGCCACAGAGCAAAAATAAGTAAGTTTCAAGAGCTTAAATGTATGAGTTCAGGAGATTCTTTTCTGAGAGGTGTTTCCTAACAGGAGGAGGAGAAAGTCAGAATTAGAAGAGTCCTGTGACAGGAAAGTTGCTGATTTCTCAGTGGCAGGCAGATACAGTATGGTTCTATGGAGCACTCTGCAGGGCATTTTTCCTAGTGGCAATTGCCAGAATAAAAGATTATGTCTTTGGAAGGCAACATAATCACAAAGCCTAGCAATTGAGTCTATACAAAAATAAAAATAAATGTATGATTCCAAAAGCATTAAAATAATGTCCTTTCTTCATCCATCAATAGAGGACTGTAAGAAAATTAATGATTGCCAAAATAAGCAAGATTTAATTGCAACTCCAGATATTCATGTGTATGTTATGTGTCCAGCATTGGTATTTGGAAGAAGACTTAAAACTCTTTTTTTTAAGATGGTAAATTTGGCATTTAAAAACAGGAAATACGGCTTAGGTAGCTTCCATCTGAAATCTCTGTATTTCTTTTTTTTTTTTTTTAATTTTTTTTTATTCTATCCCTCTCATTGCTTATTTTATACAGACTGTATTGTGGTAAACTTCTTGTTTGCAAAATTAGTCACTACTGTAGGTTGTTTACCAAAACAGATGAGACCAAGTCAGAACTGATGTCTGCAGTGCTTCAGTGTGGTATTAACATAGCACAAGTTTGGTCCCAAGTAATTCAGGAGATGGTGATGTTACTGAGTGCCAGAACCATGCTCCAGGAAATACTTTGTAGTCATTCATTAAATACATCAAGAACAGATATGGACATAATGGTTTAGAGTTATTCATGAGCTATTTCTTCTGGAGGAACAAATCAACACTGTCACCAGTACATGTGGGATCAGCATATATTTAAAATACGCACATGTGCCATACCAACCTCTGTATCAGTGATAATGAGAAAGTGTCCACTATACCTCTAATAGCATCACTTCTTATAGGCTCCTTCCAAGAAAATTTGAAGCAGCCTTCATTCATGACTTACCCCAATCCCGATTATATTTCACTGATGTTTATAAAGTTGAGTAATTTTGTAAATAAACAAATGCATTTGAATTAATGAACTATTTTAGACAATATTTTAACAAAAAGAAACTATTAGCCTGAGAGGTGACAAAAGGCAAAACATTTGTTTGTTAGAAATTTAAGTAAGGTGATGGTTCTATAGCAATTGGTCAGTAGAATATGGAAATGAATCCTTGTTCACTGAGATAAAGTTCACATAATGTAACACCAAAGCTAATATATGCTACAGGACACGTTGTAGTGCTGGGAGCTTAGTCAATATACCTTCGTATATAGATAAAAGCAATTCTGTAGTTTAAGATCGTGCACTGGTGGCATTACAAGACTTGACCCCATGTTAAGGCCTTGCAGCCTCAAAACGGAACCTGCTTTTACCAAGCCAGAGGGTAACACAGTTATGACTGTCTGGCTGCCCAGTGCCTGGAGCACAGATGAAACTTTGCAGGTATTCCTGGTTCAAAGGTGAGACAGAACTTCTCTGAAGTGTTACAAAAAGTGTGTTTCTTTAATTTTCTAATGCAATAGAATCTTTGAGTCCCCTCGTCCCCATGTATTTGAGAACACAAGTACCCTTGGGGCTTACATGAAAAACTTCTCTTTTCTCCTTAGCCTGCCTTGAGCAGATAGCATCATACCTGACAAACTCTAGTACTGGATGCTCCACTTCAGCTCAGGGACTCAAATGCAGAGAACTCTGTATAAAAAACTAAACTTTTTAACAGAGAGAAGTAAAACATTGTAATAAAATTCAGCTGAAATTTGTGCCAATCAAACCACTGTTGCACTGATTTTTCCTGTCCATTTTCCCTATGATATTAATAAAGACATTACCACTGACTTATTTAAACATAGATCAAAAGATAGTAATTATAACACCATAACATTTTCTTAATCTAGAATTAATAATATTGCAAAAAGATTCTCCTGCAAAACTAATTCCAAGCTCCATTCTGCGTTATTTTATCTAGTAGCCAGTTCAGGTTCTCTTTACCTGGTATGGTGTACTTCACTGAATTGTTTTGTCAGATGCTGTCAAGCCAACCTACCATTGTTAAAGAAAATCAAACTAAATCATTTTGGCATGAGCCTTCCAGGAATAAGGCACAGAATATGAAGGGTTTGATGAAATCAAGGATTTGATTTCAATATTGTAAAAGACTGCCTGTCAAAAATGTATTACATTCTTTCAAACAATTTTGAATAAATAAACATGTTTAAAATTGTGACAGTACAATTCATATAAAGTTTTGGGAGACATTTTAAAATTATAATAACTTGAGGTGAAACAATACTTGGAGTGCTCTTATTTAAAAAGAAAAAAATCCTCTGAATGCCAATGGTACGTAGAGCTGAAATCAAGTAATAAGTTTCATGTGGTATATGGAATTTCAGAACGCTTGTATCTTGTGAACATGGGGAAAAAATTAATTTGAAAATACCACCTTCTTATTGTGTAGTACTGAATAATGTAAATTAAATTATTTCAATATTCTGAAGATGAATGCAGGAAGATACCATTAACTTTTAGGTTGCATATGAAGATTTGTAATATCCTGAAATTTATTTCATAATTAATTTTGGTTTATGGGTTGTTTGACATTATACAAGTATAACATGAGGGCTCCATTCAATTTTTCGAAACTTTAACACATATAATACAGTGCATCTGCAGTTCCTTGTCAGTAAACAGAACTCATATATATTTTATTTAAACAAATAATTATGTTGTTTAGAAATATTTATACCATAATTGTGTTGTCGCAATGGAAGAACATGCAACAAAGCCATTAATGCAATTAAAGGTCACTTGTACATATTGTAATGGACTGCTCATTCCCTGGATCTGTGTTAAGGGTCAGTGCTGCAGCATGAAATGGATTGGTCTTGTTCAGTCTGTAAATAAATGGGTCAACTTATCTTGTATTTGCCAGACAAATAAAGTAGTTGACATATTCCCACTTTCGTAGACAGGTAAGCTGAAGAGATCTTTCGTAAAAACATTAGTTGATAAAGATTAAAAAACTCTTTATCTACAAGGATTATATTTTTCACTAAATTAGTAGTGCTTTTTAGACAAAGGTCTATGGGTGTAAGTTATATGTCGATGGTGACGTATTAAGAAGCAAAAAGAGTTAAACGCCATATTCATAGTAGTGCTCAGCAGGAGCTGAATGCTACCTCCATTACATGCTCTTTAAAGTACCACCAAATTTAAAAAAATATATGATATTTAATAATTGTATCATGTTCTCACTTTCAAATAATAGCGAATTCAGTCATGTCACTACACAATGAAACAGATCTCTGGATTTTATGTATCTCTGTAAATGCAAGAAAATAAAAATTAAAGCTTATAGGAAGTCATGTTTCCTCAAACACAGACCTGTATGGTACATGAACCTCATTGAAATGCATTGAAGTAGAAGTTCACAGCTGTAACTGAAGATTGAGAATAGGATGACTTTGCATCTCCACATGAAAGATGGGCACCTGTCTGGACCTTGTGTTAATACTGTTTGTTATGGCTTTGATATTGATCTTGGGGTAGAAAGTGATTCAAAGTACTCTGTAAACTCAGAAACTGTAAGATAGCCCCATCAAAAACTTGGAAAGGGTTAAAATGTCATTTTGTAGGAAAGCAGAGCAATGTTGCCAAATGTTTGCCATGCCTAGTAACAGTCTGAATCAAACAAATTCCAAAATGCTTTATTGTAATGTTGCAAATTCAAGATTAAAGATTAACATTTCCGGTCTTATGAAAACATTAGTGAATTTGGATGAACGTAAATCTGTAAGGAAACCACAAATTTATGATTTCTTTAAATTTTTCACCTCTACAAAAACACTTCCATACCATTTTGCTGATCTGTTTATTTTACTGATTCACAAAGAGTATTACCCTTTACTGAACTGTTAATATACAGGAACATTTTTTTCATTTTATTTTTATTGAGGGCAAACTAGTCTTATTATTCCTAGTCTGAAAGACTTAACAAAAGTGCCAAAAAGAGACAGGAGAAAAAAATATACAGAGTGTATGTAGTACTGTAGGTGAAGAAAAAAAGCGTTCTATAACCGTTGTGCAAATACTACTTTCTGCTTTGGCCAAACTATGGGGTATTATTTGTAACTGAATTCCAGAGTACGTTTTATTTTTATATTCCTGGCCAAGGGGAGGGTGCAAAAAGTAGATTGTCATAAGCAAAATGGCTGAGGACTACAGTGCCTAAGGCATAAATAAACTTAGATTTTGGTCATGCCATCTTTATTGCTGTCTTTCTTATAGTTGTTTTAGTTGCATGTTTTTTATATTTTTTTTCAAATTTGTTTTTTCTTGGTTATATTACATATGGTTTTCAGAGGATTCTGTTAGCATGCGTAATGCAATTTAAAAATTCCCATTGCATGTTAAAACCCAACAGCTTTTGAAATACCAAGTGATACTGTCTCCAAGAAGAAAAATATTATTTATTGCTTTTAAGAGGTATTTCTGGCCAGCTTAACATTAACGTAATTTTAACTCGTTTCAGAATAATAGCTTGAATTTGAATGGCATTACCAAGTTACAGTTCAGCTCACTTGTTCCTCGTTCCTTCCTTGCAAGGAAAGTGAGCAGAAATTGAATGATGTACAACAACTAAAGTTTTGTGTTGATGTCCATAAATGCATAAATAAATAAAGAGAATTTGGGTGCCAACTTATAGCAGCCATAGACTGCTTGACTTTCAGAAAACAGGTGGTAGTGCTTGCTGAAAATAATTCACTTTAAATGCCTCATTTCTGTCATTTAAGGTTTGAGAAACCTATGGTTTTTAGCTTATGAAAATACTCTCTATGGGCTCTTCATCCTCTTTTATCCTGCTTCAAGTCTGTTATAGCAAAAATTACTGAAGAATTTTCACTCTGACATTCATAAAATTCATATATTTACAAAACAGTAACCAAATTGACTTACCTTCTCATGTTAAATCACTAATCTTTGGGCAGTATGCGTACTTGAGTCATGTTTAAAAGTAATAAAGAGAAAACAAAAATAAAGAACAGTTTATCACTTTTAAGTGGGAGAATGTGAGTATTGCTGCACAAGAGAAGTCAATTTCACCTTGCATCCAAAACAGTGCTTGCTAGTCCTAAAATAACCTGATTGCTTAATATTTAAAGTTTTAAGATCCTTAGTAAGCTTTGCTAAGGAGCTGTACATTCACTCATTCAGAAAAAGATAGACTTTGTGTGACTTGTGAATGAACATTTGAGGTGGATGACTTGACCGTGGTAGCTGAGTCTTGAAGAGACTTCTGAAGCCTCCATGATATATCCAGAATATCTGCTGAGAGTTTGAATAGAACCTTAATGGAATATTTGTAAGTAAAACATTTCACGTGTTTTGGTAGTAACTATACAGTGACCTGCTTTGTCGTTGGGTTGGCTTCAGCCTCTCCAGCTGGAGGAGTTAAGAACGGTGCAGTTGTCAGATAGGCTTGGGGTCTGTGAGTGGCAGAAATACTTCCAACGGCGGTCACATTCCACTGTTCTCAGTCGAGGATTACAGTCTTCCAGTGTAGTTTTTGGACATGCACCCTAACTTGCTTTTGTTTGTGAGCCAGCACACAATTAGATGAACAAGAGGAAAAATTTTGCTTGTGTACCACATGTTACTAGTATTTCTTGCTTTTAAGGGCTTCTATGTGCAACCTGAAGTTTGTCTGGTTACCTGCATATTGGCAGAAAGTATAGCAGAGTATGATGATTTAGTATAATATTCACCACTTTTTATTTTAAATCTCATGTATCGTATTAGTGTGGAAAAGAGTGAACTAAGGAAGACCTTGCTCTCTAACTATTTTTTTTTTTTTTTGGCTTAAAGATGTAGGTGTCCTGAATTGGTAGTGCTTACTTGCAGATCGAGAGTAGGAACAAGTAGGGTATGGTGAAGCTACACTCTCGGGACTGACCAAGGAAAGTCTTCTCATAGATATAGCCACAGCTTGTACTCATCTTGATACACAGTCTGTGTGGTGTATAGAATAAACATATCCCTCAGCCTCTTGAGCTGCCATATGTTACTAACTGAGCAGCGATTTATTTTCAACACTTTATTATGTAGTGTTATCCATTGATTGCATCTCTTCTCTCATTGATTTATTAGGGATTTAGTAATGTGTTCCTTACTCAATAAACACTGTAGTCTCTTAGGTCAGTTATGTCTCAGGTCTGCAATCTAAAGCCCCTGAGGCAATACCGTATACTTCTTAATCAGTACTTCTCACCTTTTGGTATAAGGCTTTGTAATTCTGGGCAGATTACAGGTTTCCTATGCTGCCTCAAATGCCCTTTCACAAACCTTTTGCTACCAGAGAGTAGTATGACAGGAGTTATATGAGCTTTCGCTGCTATAATATAGGGAAAAATAGTTCCCCTTCTAGTATAAGTGTGTATTAAGAGATACAAACCAGTACTTAATTTGTAATTCTTGTTGCTGTTAAAATAAGGAATTCATAAGAAGAAAATCCAATATTTGCATTTAGATCTGATCCTCAATAGTAGCATAGCCATGGGCTGTTTGTGCTTGGTCTGCATCATCTAGACTAAAAATAGCCTTCCTGTCATTTTATTGGCAGAGTTTTAGCTACTCCTTTAATTCTGTTTAAAAATGGATAGGGAGAAAGACAGCATAAATATTGAATGTGTGCAGATATTCCAGTAAGTAACTAAAAGGAGATTCCTGATGCTTTGAAGAGCTGTATAGTTAAATGGAATTCACATTTTGCTTAAGTAAAGAGGCATTTTGTAATTTATAATCATCTTTAAATGTATTAGGTTAATTTTTATTTTTGTATTTGTATCATTAAAGTAGCTACTTGTAAATAGCTAGGCATTAACATATATTTGCTTTATTTTATTAGTGTCCTGCTTAGGTTTTGTTCTTTTTAGGTGTTCTTTACATTTTGATAAGAAATTACTGATGAGGTATTTTATTTCTCATCATTTAAATAAATAGCCACATTATTTCTTGCTTTTCTTTTAATAAAGCCAGTTTTTGCGGAGTAAGAAGACAAACCACTACTGCCTGCTAAAACCTTGAGCAAACGTCTGAAAATTTCTGGTTTGTTATGTTTTATTTTTGAGAACCTGTGGAAACAGCGAAGGAAGAACTGGCTTGTTCTTGTTCTGCCTGTCCTAAGAAAACATGGGCTACTTTAGGAACTTTCAGGACTATGGTTACAGTACGGAAAATACACAGTTTTGAGGTGGACTTGTGTCTGTGTTGTTTTTCTCCTAATCTGAAAAGGGCATTCTAGCTTTGAAAAAAACATGACAATTCGATGCAGGTTACTGAAACGCCCCTAAACCTACAAAGGAAAATGTTTGCTATGTTTGTAGAGTAAGACTCTAAGATAGAAGGGTTACACTGGAAGGATTGTGTCAGTGGATTACTTATATCCTTATATAAGAAGCACTTTTTCCTTGTGTGGTCTGAACTAGAAATTATACACGTTCCATGGTCTCTTCTACCTTGGCCTCTCCTGTCTTTTCATCCACACCATAGTGTGTATTTCCATCTTTTAGGACAGTATTATTCTGCACATTCAGTTTAGGAGCTGTTTGTGCTCACACAACTAGGTATATCTGGAATACTTTCTTGCAGCATTAATTTGGTTTTTGTAATTTTTTGTTTCTCAAATTTGTGTTTTGAAATTATATTGTTACTTTACTAATTGATCCAAAAGATTAGCATTTATTGAAGGTGCAGTAAGAGAAGATGTGTTTGGAAGTAAGTTATTTTAACGGCTGCTTTTATGGAAGGTTGTTGATGTTGTTACAAATGAGATTATGAAAAGAGAAGCAATTGACGTTGCAGTTTTTGCGTTAGAGCATCGGAAGTAAAGTGAGTAGTTGCATTCCATCAGTTGCGAGTGCGTAACATTGACATAGGCAGGTATCAGTTTTCAGAATGATAATCTAATCTGAATATTTATTGGTGAGATTAGACATAACTAAAACTTTGTTACATGTACAGTCTAAACATCTGGTAAAAATATTTGTAAGTAAAGCAGAATTTGTACAAAGCCAGATACAGTCAGAGATCATTTTTACTGAGCAGTATCACCATTTCTATCAAGTGTTTAGTTAATGAATATTCAAACTATTTTAAGAGTATTTTTTAAGCTTTTTTTTTCCGAAAAGAGGAAGCATGTTTCTATAAAAAATTACACTCCTAAAAATTTACTGTTCTCAGCATAATAAAAATGTTGTAAAATTACTTCCGATCTTGAAAAATCAAACCAGCTATTCTTATTTCAAGTTTCATCTAATATATTGTTCTGTATAGTTGTATGATAAACACATTATTCCTTGAACAGGAATTAAGAGTAAAGCTGCCAGGAAGGGGTTTTGTTGTCAGAGTAGTTCCCGCCTCATGTTTTGTAAGAGATTTCATGGTCCCATTGTAAAGAGTGGATGATTTAAAACGTGTTCCCAAGATAAACTTTCCCATTGTCATTAATGAGGATGGATAATACTGAGTGACAAGTGCATTAGGAATGACACAGAAAGAGCTGTTAGATTTGTCAGAGCATATCACTTCAGGCAATGAAACTTGAGGACATTCTCTTTTAGCAATTTTTTGCTATTTATTAGAGAACCGAGGATTGTGATTGCTCACACAGGTGGATTTTACTGGTTTGTTCATTAAATGTTTAGGTGTCTTTGAAAAGGCAAACGTGATAAATATGACCATTATACTCCACTGTGATGGGTGCCAATGGTTGCTTTGCTTACAAATGATTCTTCAAAACTAATATACCTTCTATTTGTTTTAAACATGTTTATTTGATGGATAATTTTTAATTTGCAATATTTTTACTGAACAGGAATATCTAAAGTTATATAATAAGTGCTTTGAACTGTCGTAGTGAAGCTTCTGGGATAAAGAAGCTTAAAATTAGGACACTATACATGTAATTTACATTGACTTAAAAAATTGTATTTCTCCATAGAGAAAGACTTTTTAAATATTTATATCTGAATAATTAATAATGCATGACTTTTTCTGGTGTTTAAAATCTTTCCAAACTACAACACGCCTATCAATTTCCATTTTGAACATGCAATTGGTCACTTTTTCGCCTTGATTCATCTTGCCTGGCTGCCAACCAAATTTTGCCTCTGTGTACCTTCTTGACACTAATAATGACTGAGTTTCTGTTCGTTTGCGTGCAAGATTTCCCAAGCGGCAGTTTGGGGCTGGGATAAACTATCTATCATGATTGTGTACAACTAATCTGCCTCAACCAAACCACCCAATGATTGAAATTACATTTGACAATTCACCTCTCCTTGGCGTGCCTGAGGTGAACATAGCTACAGACCATCCCCGGAAGGGCATAGCAACTCCTCCATATGTTGGGGAGGATCCTTTTATTTGTGTCAAGAGACTTTTAGCAAAGCATGTATAGGCAGAGATCATTTTTTTTTCTTAAACTTCCTTGTTTTTAGATGCATGGCTGCTGCTGTCTCCTAACCAATGCGTTTTGGGTTTGTGAAGCGTTTTCTGATTTTTAATTCATTAAAACTGTTAAACTCTTTCTCTGAGATAAACCAGTGTGATATTGGATGTATAGGAAATAAAAAAATCCAAGAGGTATTTAAAACGTCGTGTATTGTTTGTTAGAACATCATGCTATTAATGGACCAGTAATGCTAGTCAAACATCAGACTGCATTGACTTTTACCAAAGCTTGCACCTGCTTGGAGCGTTTTGATAATACAGAACCTAAGAAAGAATGACAAAGCAAAATCTGCTGTCGTATAAGAAATCTTTTTAATTCTTTTCCAAATCATAAATTTAGTCATATTGTGTATACTTACCAGTTTGAAAAGCTGTGCAAATGTGATCTGACAAAACAAACCTTTATTTCTGGGTAATATTGTTTACATAATCTTCAGAGTAAAAAGCTTTCTAGGATTGTTTTTTACTAAGTATTCTCCTTTTTGTATAAAGTCACTTTTATTGTAATAGTATAAGTAATAGTCTATGTCATCAGGACTGCTACTTTCTGTTAGTGATGTGTATGATTAGCTTCACTGGATATAATTAATTTGTTCAAATACAAAGTTTCTGAATAGTTAGGGTAATAAAATTCTAGTTCTAGGGAGATAATTTCTTTGTAGTTTTCTACTATAGGTCCAATATATTGAATTAAAAGAAATGCTGTCTGATATATGGGTACCTTCCAACTCAAGATATTCTATGATTTTATGTTTCTGTGATAATCTAGATAGAAAATGCTAAAGAATTACTTTCTGGAATATGTTTTGATTTCTCAGTGTTGTGCGCAACAGTGTGTTTCGCTGTATTTGTGTATTTCAACGAAAGCGTAAAGATCCGCAGTCAAATTGTCCTTTCAAATAAGTACAGTCCATTCCTGGTGCTGAAAAGGGGAGTTTCAGTGGTGCACTCACAAAGGCATGACTATCAGCCCAATTTTCTTTCTGACACATCAAGTCATACTTCTCTCTTTTCTTAAAACTGAAATACATTTTTTCAAGCACTTTCATTCAGCAGATTAAGTTCAAGCTGAATTAATAATCTTTGTGAAATACTTGACAGCTGAATGTAGTACATGTATCTATTTTAGTTGTGAAGAGGAAGCTGTGTAAAATGCTTCCTGTAGCATTTCCTGCCAACAAGTCCAGAAGAATCAGGACCCTTCTGAATATATAAATCATTAATCTTAGTAACCAGCTGCTCTGAAGGCAGGGAAGAATAACTCAGCCACACAGCCATGCTCAGTTCTCTTGGTACAGCAGCAGTGTACTAAATCTACCCGTAATTTTTGTCCTGCTTTTCATATTTATTCATTTATTTATTTTGTTCTCAAGCTTTTTTCTTTCAGCGTATCTCTATAGCACAACACAGTGCAGTGGGTAGATGCTACTGTCTCTAAACCAGCTCTCATGGGTTAAAAAGGCAATATTGCCGTGCTAGACCTGGTAGCCCAAGCGAAGCACCCACTTTACGGCTGTTTGCATCATATTGCCTGGACATGTTCTTTTTCTTTGTTGTAACTATTTGGTTTGTACATGATTCCAGAACACCTTTTTTCACTTGGTATTAAACATTGCTTCTTAGAAAATAACTTCTTATATTTTTAGTCTGGATTTGAGATTTTCTTGTGTATTCTTTCCTGTGTGACATCAAAGCTTTATGCTATGACTTAGTATAATGACCTTCCTCATATATAATAGTTCTTGTCCACATCAGAAGAAACAGTTGCCATAAAAAATGAGATCTTTTTCAGGTCTCTGCTATTACATATTAAAGAGCTATACTGTTTTTATGGTCTGTAAAACAATATTAAAGGGATCTCGAGGTGATGGAGGAGTTCCATCCTGTTACCACTGCAGTGCCAAAGAAATTATTGGAGAGTAATTTGGATTGTTGGGGTTTACAAGTTCATCAAGCGTTTGAAAAATAAAAAGTTCACATCCTTCTATTCATATTAAAGTAAGGATTGATACTTATTAGAGAGTTTTTCTTTAATCTTACATAAAAAGTGTTTGATGCTGGGTTATCAAGAGATTGTTAAAATGAAGTATCAGAATTCCAGTTACCTAGACCTTTTCAATTTTTATGCAAAAACTTACAAATCTGACATTATAAGCAACTACAGGTTTGAAAATAATTTAAAAATAAAGAGCATTGCAGTCTGGAATATTTTTATGATGTATTTAAATCTAAATCTAAATCTTGAAACACTGATGAACTGCTGATTCTTGAATACATTGTCTATAAAAAAAGATTCTTTTGCCTATGATGACTTACGAGTATGTATCTGCTTGCCTTGATCAATTCCTCTGTGTTAGTCTGAGGCCTTTAGTCACTTCTCAGTGATTTTCTTTTTGGATTTCAATATTTCAGTTTTGATTTCTTAGATAGTTTCTATGCATAAGTTCCTTGTCTACCTAGACGCGTACGTGACAGCTCCTTTCTAGGAGAGTACTGAGTGGCAGTGACTGAAAAGACAGATTGCTCGTTTTATAATGTGCAGTTTTATAGTACTGTGATTTTGACTTGTGGTGTATTCAGCCATGCTAATTACCTAAGAGTGGTTTGTGACTTACCACTTCAACAAAAATGTAAGATTAGTAATATATTAAATACATGGTAACTTGACCAGCTACACTTTTGGGACTAAGTTTGTTGACAACTTTCTAATTCTTAACAATTAGCCTTAAAATGGAGATTTTTTTTCTAAATCTGTATATTAAAGTGATCAAGGTACTTTTTTATCTGCATCCATTTTGTTAGCAAATCAGTCATAGTGTCCTGGTATGTACTGATGACTTAACCTGGTATGTTTACCAAAGATCTGAATTTGAAATTATTGAATGAATTAGTTCAGTAGCATTGTAAGCATGACTTCCTGTCAGTTATTGCGTCCTATCACTTAGGTATATCTTTTAATTTTACATAAGTTGTTAAACATAATTATATAGTACAGTTATTTCATATACTAGATATTCAAGAAAAATGTGCATTGTAAAGAAAAGGTGAAGCTGCCCAAGATGAGAAAAATTAATGTATTATCTGTTTTTAAAATCAGCAGCAGGCTTTAAAAAAAATCACACATATTTTTCTAAATAATCTTATCAGTTTTAATTGTTTGCTTAAATTTGTTACATTTGTCTTCTCACACCCAGTTATGCCCTCATCATCAACTAGTTCTGACCTTAGGATCTCTAAATGTACTTATGTGCAATTATAGTAGTCATGAACATTACATTTTAATATGAAAATGCAGTTATTTTTAATTTCTTCCAAGCAACTTCTCTATATTAATCTAAATTAAATCATTAGATAACCATGTGTAAAGTATTTACAGGCAAAAGAAGTTCTTTTAGTAAAAAAGGAATTTCCATGTATTTCTTCATGTTGTTTGAGTGGTACATATTGATACAGTTTTTATAATTCATGGATTTCAGCCATTGCTGACATAGACTTTAAGCACTTTCACACTCAAATACAGCACACAATATGGCATGTATAAATGATGTCATATCTCACCAAGTCTTTCCACTGAAAGTCAGTAGTGCTCAAGCAAGATCGTAAAACTTGTCTGTCCTCTTGAATGTCACTTGTGCATGGCATTTTGGGCTTTAAAAGTGTGGTACTTATCTTTGAAACATTTTAAATCAATATCAGACAAGACTGTTAGGATACAATGAATGTTTTTACATATGAAAAAGAAATATCTCCTGTTCTGAAAAATGGAATGCAAGTTGAACTGGAAAGTTGCAACCTAAATAAATGTGTAAAATAGATAACTATTGTAGTAGCCTTATTATAGTAGCCTTCTAAAGTATCTTCTAAAGATACAACAAACAGCAGAAATCACAGATTCCCATGTGGAGGCAGTCTCTTCAATTGGGATCAGATTGTTTCATGTAGGACCAACATATGAAAGTTTCCCAAGTTCAAATTAAATATTACCTGAACAATTTTGTAGATACTTAAATATCTATGTTTTTATGAAGTGGAAGGTTGAATAGTAAACTTATTTATCATAATATGACTCTGATCCTACTTTAATGGATTTGGGATTGGTAGGTCCTATGGGTATTCTTGCCTCCTAAGTAACTACAGCAGTTGTGACAGCAGTGAAGCTACTGGTAAGAAGTCTTCAAGACATTAAAACATCATAAACAGCAGATAAAGTTGATGCAAGTCTAGTCTGTAATTCGTGGAAGGCTTCCCCATCAATTTCCATATCTACACACACTGCGGTGATTCATAACAGCTTTGTTATTGTAAAAGCAAGAGATCATTACGATGCCTTTGTATTACAAAAGCATAATTTTAAAATCCACTTGAAATTAAATTATTGCTTTCAGAGACTGAAAATAGAATAGATTTTTAAACTTCATCAAAAAATAGTAATTTTTATAAAAGAGAATATGTAATTCCCTCTGTCGTGTTGATAAAACTTCGCATATTATCGATCCTTTGAAAATACTTCATGGACCACACATAATTGTGATTTCTAAGATACAACAGATGTTAGGAAAGTGTTAAGTCAGATTTTCCATTGACTGAAGACCTTATGTAAAAATGTACAAAAACCTCATTTTGAATATTTTTTTTTTTTGCAAGCAATGAGAGCTATTTACACAAAACTGTACTGCAGAGACTGCTGATTTGTGAAACCGAGCAGACTCTTGTATGTGTTTGTGCAAATGGAATCAATAGAAAGCTGCATGAGCATCCGGTTGATATGTCTATAAAACTCATACCCATTACTTGGAAAAAATTAAATAGTCTGAAAGTAAAATAATAGCAGAGGCATCGTTTGCGCTTACAGAGAGGAGGACTAATCTTAGGGGACTGGGTTACAATTACAATTAAAAACCAGGATGCTTTGGCTTGGCCAAAGTTGACCCCAGGAGTTCATCTGATATTCATTTTCAATTTTTTTCATGAGAGCAAGTGCCTAAATAGGCATGACAGTAAATGGTCACAATGTGTCAAATGCACTGGGTTTTTTTTAGAGAATGAAAGGACATGAATATATGTAGAGAGAGAAACATCTTCTTTTGGGCAAAGGATTTATTGAATTCCACAAGTGTTTACATACTAGTTTAAGAAAAACCTGATCATTGGTCAGATTATTTGGCTTAAAATACTCATAGTGTATCCTAAATACATATATGATAAGACTGTGCTGTCAGTTCAAAGTAAAGTTAAGGCACAAGGCTGAAAGAACATATTGGACTTTGTATGAATTTTAGGTTTAATCAGGTATGATTGTGGCAGAGCAAACAATACTAATTAAAGGAGCGTTCCTCATAATGACTGATTTATACAAAAGTCTTGAAAAAAGTATAAGAGCTAGCAGAAGAGAGCATGCAAAAAAAAAAAAGATGTTGCATCTAATAGAACAGAAAAGCACCATAAAAATTACAGCATCCACTCTTGAAATTGATTAGTGATTTTTCCATCAGAGCAGTCCGTCAATATGTTGTGATATTGTGATACATTGCCATGTTTGTGTTTCAAAACTAATTTTGGGAAGCCATTTATTTTTAAAAACAATGTCTTAACATTTGATAGATGTTGCACTACTTTCCGACATTTTCTACTGAGTTTGCAACACTACCATGCATCAAGAAAGCTATTGAAAAATACTTAATTAGCAACATTCATACTATGAGTTTTAGTGTTGGGATGTACTTTATATACAGTTGCAAACTCTGTAAAAACAAAGTGAATAGAACTTGATGTCAAGTGATAAATCAGGCCACATAGACAGTGGTTGTGGTGTATATTCTTTATAGAATGCTATTTATATCCTTGAGCTGTGGTCACTGTTTTTTGGCTGATGTTTCTGTTCCTCCTGTATTCCTCTTCTTCTGCCAACCTTCCTTGTCTTTGTTTTAAGAATCATTATAGGGAAATCCAAGTAATCTTGGTCTTCTTGGAGATTGGACTAGATGATCTTTAAAGGTCCCTTCACACCCAAACCATTCTATGATTCAGGCAAAGACTCCAAATATTGGAATGCCTTTAGCAGCTGGATTAATGCCTTAACTTCATTACTGCTACACTTCATTAGCAACCAAACTCTTGGCTTGCTATGAATATGAACTCATTAACAAAAGAAAGCCAGATAGTCAGTCTTATGTCCTAGAGATTCAAAGGAGGATTCTATGTCCTCTGGGATGGCAGTTCAGCTGACAATCAGAACTTCAAATCAAGCTGCTTCGAATGCTGTGGGCACTGCCACTGGCTGTTTTCTGAACTCCTTAGCAACATTGAGTCCTTGTGACTTAATAGTGTTGATTTGCCAAAAGAAATGTAATCTCTGGTTGGAAAACTGCTGTTTGATGAATTGTTTCATTTAGCTCTACAATGGATGAAAGTTCTATATAACATTAAAAATTCTAGGCTTATCCTTAGATGCCTTTGCTTCTTCCCAGAGCCCATGAAGACAAAGACAGAGAAAAGCTTTTTGCACAGACTGAAGCCTGTTCCTCATGAATATTCGAAGACTGGCTTCAGTCACAAAGAACAGAAAAACATACCAATCCAACCACTTTTATTGATACAGGGCTACTGATTCAGGTGTTTCATCACACTGGCTTTCCTCCTCGCAGCAGAAATCTCTGAACCATTTCCTTTTTTTGGATTTTCCACCTTCAGTCTTTTGCTGCCTTAGCAGTTTTTTGGAGATGGGCCTACTTAGTACCATCAAATCTTGTGGCAGATTATATAAAACAGATGAGTTACGGACACTTGTCACCATTGCTTATTCAGTTCATTTTGTCTTTCTGCTGTTACACAGTTTCCATGTCCTGTAATGTTTAGAGACCCTGCTTCAAAAAAAGGCAAACCCAGTGTCGGTGGGAGTCATGAAACATCTAAGAGACAAGGATTCTTACTGGAATTGTTTCTCTGTGCACAACAGAAAGAAATATGTTGGCCCACCTTGAACTTATGCTTCATTTGCATGTTCAGATCCAGGATGATGATTCTAGCATCTATATCCTTGTTTGTAAAGAGGTTTTTTCCTGTCTTTTAATATACAGGATATCTGCTTCTATTTGCTTGTTAGTGTATCATCAGAGATATATTCATTTTACAGTGAGTCAAGGCTATTGTCATAGAATCATAGAATACAATGGTTTGGGTTGGAAGAGACCTCAAAGATCATCTAGTTCTAACCCCCCTGCCATGGCCAGGGACACCCTCCACTACACTAGCTTGCTCAAAGCCTCATCCAACCTGACCTTGAACACCTCCAGGGATGGGGCATCTACAGCTTCTCTGGACGACCCGTTCCAGTGCCTCGCCACCCTCAATGTAAAAATTTCTTCCTTAGATCTAATCTAAATCTGCCCTCTTTCAGTTTAAATCCATTGCCCCTTGTCCTATCACTACACACCCTTATAAAAAGTCCCTCTCCAGGTTTCCTGTAGGCCCCCTTCAGGTACCAGAAGGCTGCTATAAGATCACCCCAGAGCCTTCTCTTCTCCAGGCTGAACAACTCCAACTCTCTCAGCCTTGTCATTGGACTTGCCATAGTTCCAAAAGTTTCTAACAATGTACTAGCAATTGCTAATTGTTTATTTGAATTAGTATACCTCCTTTTCAGGACGTAGATGACTGATTGACAAGGAACAGTCAAGATACTGCCTGTCATGCTGCAACTTGGACTGTGCAGTACAGTCTAGACCTAAGGGTAAACAGTCAAGATATCCTCTCCCTGATGTTTAGGCTCTCAAAGTTATTAGGGTGAGGATAGACAAAGCAGTCATAAGACCATACCTTCGCCAAGATAGATTTAATATTGGGCCGGTGGGCCATTAAGAGACTGGGTTTTCATTCTGTCATCGTTCTGGCAAAACATATAAGGCGATATACTTGTGCAATGTCTTGTAAATGACAAGTACAAGGTGTTCAAATCTGGCTATAGTTGATGTACTTTGCCCATGGCCGGGGTTTGGAACTAGATGATCTTTAAGATCCCTTCCAACCCAAACCATTCTATGATTCTACTCAGACACTTCTCATTGTAAAAGTAATTATTGCTGTTTCTGAAGCTATGCGATAGGTATCACCCCCCACAGTATATGTGGTGTATTTCTATTTAATATGAAGCAGTTGACCTTTGGACTGAGGCGCTGAGAGTTAAGTGGTGGTCTGCTGAATGCTGTAGTCTGCTGGGCCTGAACTGGGATATTTCATCAAATGCATTAAGGGCTAGGTGCCACTTGGCTGAATAGAGGTCACAAGCAAAATATTTGTCAGATCTCTGTCCTCATTTCTCCCATCTTTCTTGCAGAAAAGTTTAGGTTTTTGGTTAGGATGCCAGGCTCCACACAATAGCACAGGGGATGAGTAGATCTCACTGTTAAAGTACACCTCATTCTCCCTTACAAGGAGAGTTCCTTCTCAACAGTTGGAAGGGTGATGTCATGCTTTGTTTAGTCAACCAGGTTCATTTTTTCTCCTAACTCTGTCATCAAAACCTAGATCTCAGTCCCTGTCATTCTGGACTAATGGTTAAGGCTAAAGGAGTCTTCATAGTCCCATATCTTAGCTGGACAAAAGCTTGCTCCTGGTCTAACTCTCCTGGTTCCTCTCTCTCCCTCTCTTGTAAAATGCCATTTTCCTAAGAGTACCTCCTCAGGAGCCCCTCAGGAACCTTCAGTCTTTTTTCTCTATTCGTTTGTCTTCTTCAACTTTGCCAAGCCCTGCAGCCATCAAAAACTTCTTGTGCAACTGAGAGGTACAGAAAGAGGAAAAACCTTGCATTTTCTCCTATTCCTTTTGCAAAGTAAAGGAAGAAGAAAAAGAAAGGCAGTGTCAGGAGAGAAAGCTGGAGAAGGGTTCTGCAAGTCATGGCTTTTGACCCTGTTTGCCACAACAGGTGAGACTGCAAAGAAAACTGATTGTACTGTGGAGAGAGCTACATGTACGCATACACACACACACCCTGACCCTATCTCTAATCCTTTGGCTGCAGCAAGAATAGTGTTTTACGACTCTATTAGGATGAGGCTGGGAGAGCTGTTCAGGCTAACAGTGCCAGTCCTAATCTTTTTAAGCAGAAGCAAAAGTCAGTAACTTGCTGTGTTAGGATTTCATCAATAATCGCCCAAGTCTTAAGTTAGTTCAACATGTGAGTTCTATGAGAGGTTTTCATAGAAGAGGAAATTTTTGAGGAATTGTTGAAGTAGTGTAATGAGACATTTTGTGAATTTGCAAATGCTGAACATACCAAACCTAGGAAGAGAAAGCAAGAAATAGATTTCACAATTAGGGAGTAAATATACTGCTGCTAAAGGTGATATTTAAAGTGACATTAAATTTCAAGGACCTTGAAAATTAAGAGATGTGGTTTGTGTGTGCTTCAGTAGTAAAAAATGGGATAATAGAAGGACAGAGGGAGGTTGGTGTTCCTGACCAAAGCACTGGGCTAGGAAAATAATCTCTGCAATAATGTTTAGAATTTACCTGGATTTATCGAGATGATAAAGAAAAAGACAACAGAGAAATAATTCAGGTCTTAACAAGAGAAGCATAAAACATATGGACTCAGGAGAAAAGTTACCTATTAGGAGTGTTCTAAGGGAAGAAGTATTGCTTTCTTCCTAATTTTTATGATGCTATTTAACTTTCAAGAAATTAACTGTCACAATCAGAGTTTGCAGTGTCTACGTGCCAGTATTGTGCTATTGTGAGCATGTTAAATCTCCTTGTATCCATTATCATAGCCAGTATTATGAAAGTCATGGATCTGTTCAGGGATTTTTGATAACTTCATCCACTTCTTGTTTTGGTTCCTTAGTTTGACTATCAGCTTTCAGCTGCTGAGTTCTGTGCAGGAATACTGTGACTACCCTGACTGTTAATGTGAATTTGATTGAGGTCTCATCTGATTTAGAAGTACAGTTTTCATGAAGAATGTTTTCACAAACACACAACAACCAATGTCAGCTACATCTATGTGTCTTGCTAGCCGTAACATAAATGAGTCATAAAAAGCAAGTGACATAAACAAGCAATGTAGTTGATTTGCTTCTTGATTGAACTATAAATAATACTTGAAGTGTATGATTTCAGAGCCCTGTGGAGCAAACGATGTGAGAACTAGTAGGAATATCAGACTTAGCCCTGAAGAATTCTAGTGTTATATATTCGGCTGCCTATACCAAGTGGCAGAGGATAGCATTATCAGGCTGAAGTTCATCAAGAGTTCATAAAAACTAAGGTATTTTAGTTTAATATTCTGAATCAGCCTTTTCTTCTGGATTTTTGCCTTTATAGGAGCTGTGTTTCAATTGTAGGCAGTTTCCATGTAGTCATTCACTTTCTTTGGTAGTCTGCATGAATACTTCCGTGCTCATCTTTGTCTGAAG
This sequence comes from Tauraco erythrolophus, assembly GCF_009769465.1. Taxonomy (NCBI): domain Eukaryota; kingdom Metazoa; phylum Chordata; class Aves; order Musophagiformes; family Musophagidae; genus Tauraco; species Tauraco erythrolophus. The sequence continues at coordinate 22,237,578 of NC_141470.1, forward strand.
CTCAGATGAAGCCAGAAAGTTGTCTAGAGTGTGAATTGGTTTTGTCATTGCATGATGCAGTGGGTGGTAGCAGTTAAATCAGTATAGGTTCTTTTGGGTGCAAAGGATTTTAGAGTTTTTCCTCTAATCTGTACAGCATAAATGTAGCGAGAGGAAACAATAGACTAAGAAATTAAAGGGATCTGAGATGGCTGAAAACACTTGTTGAGGTATGGAAGAAAGCAGAAAGGAAAAAAATAAGGGATTCAATGATTTATAGTTAAGAAGTGAGGACAGAAGAAAACACTACACAGAGGAAGAAAGTGAGGACATAGGGAACAACCAATTCAAGGCTTCAGTTAAGATGATTAACTATATAACAGGTTCTTAATTCATTCTTTTCTAACAGTGTCAAGGACAGGTTTTGGGTCACCCTTGTCTAGCAGTAAGGTAGTGATTGTAATTCATTGAAGACAAGGTGAGTAGCATTTTTAACCACAATGCCAAACAGCCATGATATTTGCAACAGTTGTTCTGCTCAGATGTCTTCGTTTGTCTAGTAAATTTGTGTAGATTTGTCAGATCTTTAGAAAAAAACAAAGTGTTGTCTCAGTGGTTTTAAATTAATTTGTTCTTGCAACTGGGATTTAACAGTTCCTTTGAAGCAGTTATTATTTTAGTACAAGTGTATATGAGATGCTACCTGTCAATGAGTACTTGGGGAATCCTCAGTATGCAGATCACTGACCTGATAAACTGTAACAGCTCCATGGGAGTTGTTATGGTCTGTCGCATCAGTGAGTATTTAGGGACTCTTTAATATGTGGATTATTAGGACAGTAAAAACGTCTGCAGCCCATTGTGTCAGTGCAGCTGTTCCACATGAGTGTTAAGATACTACAGTTTTATAGAATGTTGTAGAAAAGTAGTTGACTGAGCCTGCGTAGTAGCCATGATTTTACATTAAACATGTGGTCTTTTTTAACATTTTCCCAAAATAAGAAATTTAGGCACTAATCCTCATACTAAACTCGTTGAGTTTTGAGATTGTATTTATTAATATTGCTGGTTTTCAATTACACATTGAGTGAACAAAAACTTCCCAGATTAAATTCTGTGTTGTTTCCTTCCTACTCTTTTGCCTGCAGTTTAGGAAGTAATCAACAAAAGTAACAGAAATTCTCCCATCTCGAAATGTCTATCCAAAGAATAGCCCAGGAATAAATTAGCACATATATAATTCAATTTAGCAAACTTGTTAACCAGCATGATCAGATCCATATATGAAGTAGGATTCTTCATATCGATCTCAGAAGAATCAGAGATTTGGGTTAGATTTTGTCTTGATATTTTTTCTTTGAATTTTCTTCTATGGATGAAGCTTACTGACTTCCTTAAAATAAGATTCCAATCGTATGGGCATGAGTAACAATGGTGTTAGATAGAACTTGGTAACCTGATATTGAAATGCAAAATTTTAAGAGTTTAAAGTAGTTGTGTGAGGTATTTATACAGGAAAATACTTGTGATATTCACAAAGTCTTGCTTTATCATCTTGTGTGCATCTGCATCCAGTCAGATCACCAAACTTTATTTATTTGAAGCATTCTTACAGACTGTACTTGCTAGTGTAGTTTAAAATAATTTTTTTTTGCAGCAGCAGCAGTGTTTTAGAAGCTGTTCAGGATGCTAGAATATAGTAAATTCTGTATTACTTGGGAATCGTTTGACTTTTCTTGTTTGACACAAATTCATTTTTGAATGCTGCATCAAAGAAATTAGTTTCACAGGTCAGTTGGGCTCCTTGTCAGGATGTATTGCAGGTTTGTATCAGTCACGGTTGTAAATTAAGCAGAAGTTTAGTTGCTTCAGTGTTTTAATATATATATTGCTAACTTTTGTTAAAATTTTCTGTGCATAAAAAGAAATATATAGTAATGTAGATGCTAAAGCTGCAAGTGTGTAATGAATACTCTTCAAGTAGAATGTAGGTCCAAAGTCCTTCATTTTTAAAGAGTTATTGCAAATAACCAGGCCAACCGCGTCCTGGGCTGCATCAAGAGGAGCGTGGCCAGCAGGTCGAGGGAGGTGATTCTCCCCCTCTACTCTGCCCTCGTGAGACCTCACTTGGAGTATTGCGTCCAGTTCTGGAGTCCCCAACATAAGAAGGACATGGACCAGTTGGAGAGGGTCCAGAGGAGGGCCACGAAGATGATAAGAGGGCTGGGGCACCTTTCCTATGAGGACAGGCTGAAAGAGTTGGGGCTGTTCAGCCTGGAGAAGAGGAGGCTCCGGGGTGACCTTATAGCGGTCTTCCAGTACCTCAAGGGGGCCTACAAGAAAGATGGGGAGAGGCTGTTCAGGAGGGCCTGTTGTGATAGGACAAGGGGTAATGGTTTTAAAATAGAGGGAAGTAGATTCAGGTTGGATATTAGGAAAAAATTTTTTACCATAAGAGTTGTAGAACACTGGAACAGGTTGCCCAGAGAGGTGGTGGATGCTCCATCCCTGGAGACGTTCAAGGCCAGGTTGGACGAGGCCCTGAGCAACCTGATCTAGTTGGAGATATCCCTGTTCCTTGCAGGGGGGTTGGACTAGATGACCTTTGAAGGTCCCTTCCAGCCCTAACGATTCTATGATTCTATGATTCTATGAAATTTTGCCTAGATTTTTTCTTGAGATAGTTAATATGAGAAAATGCTTAGTACTGAATTTAAGGGGAAAATTTTTAAATGGTGTTTACTTTCATGTGTATTTACATCTAAAGGGATGTTGTATAGATGAAGCATGAAATTGCAGGTTTTGATGTCAGAATTTTAAACATGATTTTTCCATTTGTCAAAACCTAAAATAAAAATGCAGTTTTCAAGTACATGCCCTAAAACTGCTGAAAAGCTGTCTAGTTTGTAGTGGTCCCTTTACTACTCCACGTCTGTCACAGGGGAAGGTGTGGAAACACGAGGAGTACATATTCACGCTCGTACTATTAGAAGAAACCCACTGTAAACATCCTCAAGGAGTCTGTAAATCTTTCCCCAGTGTTCAAAACACAACTTAAGCTTGATGTTTTAAGTGAAAAAGAGAGAGAGAAAAATAATGTGTCTTACTTAGAATACTTTTAAAAACAAAATCTGATTCCATCTCTTGTCATTCTTTGTACAGTCATCCAGAATAGTTCAATCTATTTTCCAGTCAAATTTAACACTAAAGTAATTATGCAACTGCAGGTTGAGTTTTATAACTGACAACAGCGGCTGGATTTGTGAGCTTTTTTCTCAGTTCACTAATAAATTGAATTTGAATTTCTGAATTCAGCTTTAAAGAAGCTGAACGTGCAGTGGTAGCTTTTTAAGCACTGAATGCTAATTTCTGCCTGTTAAACTGAGGCAGCTGTGAAAAGCAAAGACTTATTAGGAGAAGTTGTCAGCCTAAGTTTACACCTTTGATATACACTGAGATTCTCAAGGTTTCTGAAATTACATTTCTTATTTGAAAAAATATTCCATTATATCTATTACTAATACTCTTAGAAAAATAATATATTGTGGTAACTGTGTACCAAGTCAAAAAAATAGATGGAAAGTAAGAACAATAAAATATTAATAAAATGAACAAGTTACCATGACTGCAAGAATAATACAAAATGATGACATTAAGCAAATCATCGGGATAAAAAATGAACTATCTGTATAAATTATAGGAAAAATATTAATTTAATTAAGCACTCCAGATTCAGAGCTTTTCTAGAGTCAGTTTATGGTTAGAAGTTCGTGATGGACTTGATATTAAAATCACTTATGTTTATACTGTTATCTCAATGCCAGTTATAAAATTTACTTAGGATAAATTATTCGATATTCACAATGAAATTCATACAAAAATGCATTTCTAAAATGTACAAAGGCCTGCATCCTCCTGTTGCAGAGGTACAAAGTTATAAATTGAAAGAAATACACAGATGGCTTCACATCGTGCTGCTTTCATGGGTGATTGTTAATCTGTGTGTTCTCTCTCCATGTTCTGAAGAAGCACTTAATGAAGAAATTGTTGAGAAATTTTGAATGGTGGCTTTCATAATCCATTCAAAAACTGGGAAAAGAGTAAACCACTGTTAAACCAACTATATGCTTATAACACGTGGTACATAAATACACACACATGTATTTATACATATATATGTAACACACTTTTAGCTCCATTTAAGAAGGCAGGAAAAAGTCACTTATTGTGATATTGCAGAGGGGAAAGATGTGGGTTTATGTTTTGTTTTTTTTTTCATTCTCCATCCTCCCTTTAGGCTCTCTATTTTCCTTCAAGACTGTTTTTCTTATCACCTTTGAAATCCTTTGTCTTTCATTCCCACTTCCTGTTTTTCTATACCTTCTCTCCTGTCCTTGTGAGGTTTTTATTTTCAACTTTTCTCTTACATGAAAATATGTAGTAAAATTCAAATTAATATGTACAACTGTATTGCTGGCAAAAAAAAAAAAAACTTGCTTTAAGGAAAGTATAAAAAAGAAAATGAAACTTTTGAGGGAAGTATACTATAACATTACGAATAAGCATATGTTCAATTCAGTGAAACAGAAACCTAGACTTTATTTTTTCTTGTAATTTGCTATCTTTTTAAAAAGATTCAAGATGTAGTTTTGTTTATAATTTGAATTATTTGTTTCAGTTTAGTGATTTAGGCCTCAATTTCACTGTTGTATCAAAAAGCAAACATACAGATCCCACAAATATCAAATTACAGCCAAAAGCTGTAAATTCAAAGTTTCGAAGTTCATGTTATGAAAATTTATCTATTGCAAAATGGGAAATAAGAGTTAAGAAAACAAGTTCATATATGGCATATAAGAGATGTTAATAAATTATTTTATATGTGATTATCCATTAAAGCATACTGATTCTACAAATGTGGCACAAAAGATTGTTTTATGTTTTTACTCAGATCATTTTATAATCAAAATACAGAGTAAAACCAGATGTATGAAGACATTATTTGTAACAGCACCAAAAACAGCAAATGTGTTTCAGGACACACATGCAAGTTATTTTTGTCAATATTATACCACATATGAATAATTCATTACCAAAATACTGCTATTATTTATAAATAAATAGCCATCTGCAGTATCATACTTGATATTCCATAATCTTACAAATACTGACTCCAATGAGCAATGTTTTACATGTCAGTAACTCAGCAGGTCTGTTCTTATGTTAAAGAATAATAGTTCTAATTTAGAAAGCTTTTGGAGGCTAGTCAACAACTTCTTCACGTCTGAATTCAGGATATTTAGAGTAAAAGTAACATCAGTTGGTTATATCTGCCAGGTGCCAATGATTGCTGTTACTTGTTTTACCCAAGAAACTAGAAAGAACGAGGACATTTTCCATCACTGGAGATGTTAAAATAGCATATTAACATTTGCGATCGCTTCTGTTTTGATTTTCGGTCCGTTAGATGTTAGGGTTCTTTGGAGTTTTATCAAAATATTAGAGGTAAATTTTAATAAGAAGATACATGATTAAAGTTTTACTATGATTAAAAAAAGGTACAAAGTAGCCAAGCAGAAGTGTCTTATGGTATGAGGGTTATAGAAATACCTGCTTATGTGACCAATTTATTTGTACATTGATAGCAGTTATGGTCATCTGGTAAAATCAGCTTATAAGAATGCAAAACTGACTTACCTGTATATACCCTGCCCTAAGATTTGTCAGCTTTGCCTTTCTGCTGACTCCAGCCAGTCTTCAAGACCTGAAGCAATAGACAGTGACAGGTAAGAGTCAGCATAATTAGAGCTGTACAGCCATGGACCAGCTTGGACTCTGGTTACCCAGCTGAAGTGGACTGAAGCTGCGTTGTTTCAGCTGGTGCTGTTAGATGGCCTTTCCCTGTCGTGTTTGGTGCCTTACGTAATCTAGCTCACAGGTAACCAGACTTATAACTAGGTATTGGTCCAAAAGAAACAGCAGAAATAGCCTGGCCACCTGCCATGGAAAATGCTGTTTTCCCTACTGCTGTCACAAGAAAGTCTGGCAGGGTTGCATAGCTGAATATAGCCGGTTTTTGATGAGTGAACTGATAGCTTTGTTTGGGGTTGAAGTGGCAATATTTTGCAGTTTAAGTGAATTTTCTCTTTAAATGTAGTCACTTTGGTTACTTTTCTGTTGGACGTTTAGTTAGCCTGTACCCAGAATCTGGACCATGTGAAAGACTGTTCTAGTATTCAGAGAGACTGAGATTTGTGGCTCTACACATTCGTGATGCTGTGGCTGTTATGTCATGTGGTCTCATGTAAATGCAGAGCTGCAACATGGAGTTGCAACTCCATGTATTATCACAAAAGCCAAGCAAGTTTGCAGAACTTTTATCTCACGAGCTCACTACTGTTGTTTGGTCTTTGCCCTTGGAAAGGAGGAAGAAACATTCATTGCAACTGAAGATGGTCTTCCACTCGCCTCAGTAGTAAGGGGGACAGCATATACAGGCATGGTCATTATTTTACCCTCACCTCCCTTACATTTCCTTTAACCCAAGTAGTGATTTTGAGTTCTGATGATGAAGTGGTCATTTTGCACATTGGAAAATTCAAAAATAGACTAGATCAGATCTAGTGAATTTGAATAGTGTCAATTACTACTGAGACATTTCTTCATTGTCTCTTCCAGATACTCACCCACTTTGCCTTAATTTAGCTTTCATGCTGATTTATGATTAGATGGTTATCACAAAACAGATCTTTCAATTAACTTTCCAGTGTTTAAGGTCTGTATCTGACAAATGATCATGATGATAGCACACTGTCAGTCAACTTACTTCATACATATACTGTTTCAGAATAATGTGCACAAATAACATAAGTAAAAGTGCTCCTCTGACTGGTTTGGTTATCTGCATTCAAGCTATATGGGCTGACAGTTGATATCTGTAGATGTTTGTCTGTAGCAGAATTCAGAAATGCGTGTGTGAGCCCTGCCTTCTCCAAATACTGTGTACGCTTTCACAGAAGGGGATGTATATATCCTTTCCATACTTCTTATATACCACAGAGCTGAGAGAGAAAGACAGCTTTTTCTGTAAATATCTTCCAGGTTAACCTGCTTTCTTTTGGTGGCAGCTTTTTTCATTATCTCAGAGAACTGTGACAGTCTTCCTCCTCTTCCTTCTCATCCCATCTTCTTTCTACGTTAGCTTCGATCACTGTGTATTTTTTTCCCTAAAAAGTCCGGGGGATCTTCTTTCGAGACCACCACATAGCTTCTTTCTGACTGATAGAGAGCAAGCTTTATGGTAACAATGAAGTGAATTCCTGTCCAACAAGGGATGCTTGGACCCTCCTCTAAATTAATGATGCTTTTTGAGAAATGCTGCTCGAAGACCCCGTAATGCAAATGTTCAAGGAACAGGAATTCAAGGAAGAAGAAGCAGCTCCTTACACTGTGTGATGGCTTGACACTGGCTGGAGGTCCAGTGCCCACCAAGGCCACTCTGTCATTCCCCTCCTCAGCTGGACAGGGGAGAGAAAATACAATGAAAGACTTGTGGGTCGAGATAAGGACAGGGAGGGATCACCCACCAATTACAGTCACGGCTAAAACAGACTCAACCTAGGAAAGTTAGTTTAATTTAATGCCAATCAAATCAGAGTAGGATCATGAGAAATAAAACCTAAATCTTTAAACATTTTCCCCCGACCCCTCCCTTCTTCCCAGGCTCAACTTTACTCCTGATTTCTCTACCTCCTCCCTCTGAGCAGCACAAGAGGATGGGGAATGGGGGTTGTGGTCAATTCATTACACATTGTTTCAGCTACTTCTTCGTCCTCAGGGGGAGGACTCATCACACTCTTCCCCTCCAACATGGAGTCCCTCCTAATGGGAGACAGTCCTCCACGAACTTCTCCAACGTGAGTCCTTCCCACACGCTGCAGTTCTTCATGAAGTGCTCCGGTGTGGGTCCTTCCACGGGGTGCAGTCCTTCAGGATCAGACTGCTCCAACGTGGGTTCCCTGCAGGGTCACAAGTCCTGCTCCAGCATGGGCTCCTCCCTCCACGGGTCCACAGGTCCTGCCAGGAGCCTGCTCCAGTGCAAGCTTTCCATGGGGTCACAACCTCCTTCAGGCATCCACCTGCTCCAGCATGGGGTCTTCCACAGGCTGCAGGTGGATCTCTGCTCCACCATTAATCTCCATGGGCTGCAGGGGCACAGCCTGCCTCACCATGGTCTTCACGACAGGCTGCAGGGGAATGTCTGCTCCGGTGCCTGGAGTGCCTCCTGCCCCTCCTTCTTCACTGACCTTGGTGTCTGCAAGATTGTTTCTCTCACATATTCTCACTCCTCTCTACAGCTGCAGTTACTGTTGTTCAGTTTTTTTTCTCCTTCTTAAACATGTTATCCCAGAGGTGCTACCATTGTCGTGAATTGGCTCAGCCTTGGCCAGTGGAGCTGGCTGGGTCCATCGTGGAGCTGGCTGGCATTGGCTCTACCAGATACAGGGGAATCTTCTAGCAGCTTCTCACAGAAGCCACCCCTGTAGCCCTCCCGCTATCAAAACCTTGCCACGCAAACCCAATACACACTGTAACTGTTTCTCAGGTTTTATTGTGAGATACCCATTCACATTTTTAGGAATTCTAGAGTTGAGAGAAATTAAAAGGAAGGATAGGGTACCGATTTTATGGCTTCTGCGTGGCATGCAGTGACAACAGCATTTTTATGTGGTGTTACGACTAAGAGTAAAATCTCTCTAGAAACCATTTGTCTGGGTTATCGTAGAGTGACGTATGGTAGATAACACACCTTGATGGATAAACCATTACAAGTAATCGATCTTTCTTTCTTCTGTTTGCCAAACGCTGTACAACATAGCTTTTAAAAACATTGAGAGATGTTTCTACTGAGAAAAATTCTTAAACAGATTATGAGCTAAGTAACAAATTTGTTGTCCTCACACGGATACTTGATACATACAGTGTTCTATATAACAGCAGAAGTACTATTTATGCAAATAAGGTGAAACAGCCTTTCCATGAGTTGAAGTTGCAGATCAGAGGTCTTGGATTTCATCTATATAAAAGCCTTAACATTTGAATTGCAGTCCAAATATGAACCTATTATTTGATCACTGTACTTCACCATCAAATGTTGCTCTAGTAAAGCAAGATGACAGAGTATCTAACTAATGTGTGTATTTCAAGATGCCTTCATTTCTGTTTACGTATGTAGAAAAATATATTTGTGTAATGTGTAATAAGGATTTTAATAAATGCTTGAAAATTGATTTCTTAATATGCTCATTATGTTTCTGAGCCTGCTAATTCTTTAAGGAAATGAAGAAAAAATAATGAAATTATGTTACACAGGTACTTAATTTTTTTTATCTCTGATACTACCCTGGTAATTAATGTCTGTTTTATGCAAACTAGACGATATCTCTTACTGGACACATTACTGTCAAGAAAATATTACTTGCCTTAATTATCAGTAATGAAGCAGGGATAAGCTGCTCACTTAGATATAATATATCTAATGACCTTTTCAGCTAGAGGTTGTGATGAAAGGTATCAGTTTCACAAATTATGCCTCATTCAGTTTCTGGCCTTTGTCTAGATTAATGTTTTGAGGATGAGTTTTAAAGTCAGACATAAATTGTGTTTGGTGTTTAAAATTGATTTAGTGTCTTGCTTTTAGTACATCATTTTCCCTCTTATAAATTACACCAAGCCTCATTTTTATCTTCATGTTTTATTATGAAAGTCAATAGTTAAGTCTAGTCTTATTAACTACTGCTGTATATTTTGACAATAGTAACTGGCAGAGGAAAGCTTAAAGAAGTATTTTAATATGAAGGTGTATCATGACTTTTTAAAAGCTTGTCTTCAGTTATATTTGTTTTTTAAAAACTCTTCTATCAAAGTTTTTCTTTCCTGATTCTTAACATACAAACCAACTTAAAAAACGTAATATTTCCTGTTATTCTAGTTAATATCATTAGGACTGAAATGGGTAAAATTAACTGCTTCCTACTTTTTCCTTAATCTGTGGTCTACAATATGATCACCTCCAAAGTATATGATTAATTGTTTAACTGTGATAGTTTTTATGTACAGTGAATTTGTACAGGAAGTGTTTTTCCATGTCCTTAATGACTCAGGTCCAAATGGACTTCCACTGATGTAGTTTATTTGGTGAGCAGTTTGAGTTCATGACCTAGATGTGGTTCAGATTTTTTGGGATGATTCAGCAGTAACATCAAGAGTGAATCTAATGGTCCATTTACTCTGAAGAATTAAGCAGTGCAGTGTTGTTTAGTAAATTTTAAAATTCAATGTACATCAGTACCTTTTAGAAAATAAATTCTATTTTGTTCTCTTCTTGTGACTAATTCTGTAAGAATTCAGTTATATTGTGGTGCTTGTACATCCAGCATACACAGTTTCGGACATTTGCATGTAATTTAGGAAAGAGCCCATAATAAAGGATCAGTTATATCTGTACTGATATATGAAAGAAAGATGTAGCATGGTCATACATCAGCTTGGTTTGCTACATATTTACAGCTTAGAATTGTGGTTGATCTGCACATAATAAGGAATATGTCCATGGGTCAATTAAAGCAGTGAGCATCAACTTTCATTCCTACAGCAAGCATTTTAGTTGGTTCCAGTATAGCCTGTTGAGCTCTCTTAAATAACTAAACCCGTGATAGTAGTTAGGATGGATCTTCCTTAGGTCTCGGGTCCGATTTGAAACCGCTTTTCAGTCTTTTGACATAGAGGAATGGAGGTGACAGAGTCTTTAAAGACTTCAGATTTCTAATTCCCGTGGAGGAGTTAAACTTCTAGCCTGTGTCTCTGTTGAACATGAGGATGATCTTACCTTCCTTATGGTAAAACTCTCACACTGTCCTGTTCTGAGTCTGCCTCTGTGTCCTTAGTACCATGAGGGACTCAGAAAACATTGGCTTTTATCAGAACTCTCTTCAGTTTGACTTGACAGAAACAAACCTATCAATAATACAGGCGATTGCTCAGATCCACAGTGCGATTTTGAACAAAATAAACCCCACAGACCTCAGAGTAAAATGAGAGGAAGGAAGACAAAGCAAATTGTTCTTTAGAAAGCCTGGCAGATAGTAAGTTAATTGGTGTAGCAGGAATTAATCAACTGCTCCTGATTCATCTTGGCTCAACCAGAAACGATTAAGGGCCTGATGCAGAAGGTTCTTGCCACGAGTGTGTTTTTTTAAGATAGTTCATTCCCTAGCGTGGACTGTGTGCAGTCTCCTGCTATTTGGTTGAGATTCTACTGCTCTTCAGTGTGGAGAAAAGAAATATTTCTACATTTCATAGTATTGATTCCAGAGGTGTTGACAAACTGTTTGCCATCGTTTTCACAGGAAAGAGGAAATATGATGGAAAAATTCCTCAGCCAAAGAATATGCTACTCTTTTTCCTTGTCATAATAGTATAATGTAAGTGTGATTGCTTTTAAAATCGGCATTTTTGAAATTTATTTTAAAATTTTTAAATGGTCACTTAGCGTTTATTTTACCATTTTAATATGTCTCACTTTTCAAAAATGTTTAGTCTAGTATGAGAACAACAAATTGTGTTTGATTTACACTTTGTTTGATACAGTCTTATATTAGACACAATCTGGATAAAAGATACACTGAAAAACTTTGTTAGAAATACCGCCCTTTGCACCATGACATTTCTTGAAATAAAGTTAATTAATTAAACAGTAAGTGGGACCTTAACAGTGTGGTTATTAGGAAGACAGCAGCAGTAAATGTAAATTAAATCATATTCTTCTCTATCAAACACTGTTTTATTGTGTTAATAAACAATGAAGAGAGGAATTAAAGTTTATCTACAACAAGTTTTAAGTGTTATCAAGTGTGTCAAAATGAGTTTAAATCATTCATATGAACTAAAAGAGCACTTAAATGTATTCAAAACTAACACCAACTTTTTAGAAGACTGTAAACAGTAGAAAGAAGCACAGATAAGAAAGAAAAAACCCGAACAAAATTTACCACATGGAATAAATTAAAAAATTGTTGGAGACACTGAATAAACCAAAAAATTAATTTTAAAAGTGGTAACTTAATTATTATATGCCTAGTGTGAGAGTGTGGAAATATCAAATACATCAAATCATGTGAAATAAGTAAAATGAAACACATCTAATAATATAATTAAGCCGTTTCTCTCAGTTCTTTCCACTGCTTCACTAACATCTGCTTCATTCAACTGTTTTTCAACTTCTTACATCAGCTGCTGTGCATTTTTACTCATCTCTTCTTAAACTCTATCACTGTCAAAATGGACACACAGATAACTAATAAATTCAGTGATAATTTAAGATAGGTGACATGAACATTCACTGGCAAAACAGTAAATTTTCTAATGTGTTTGTGGATCAAAAAAACTCTTATATGTGTAATCTCTCCCAGTCTGTATGGAGGATTCATATTAGTCTTTTTTTTTCCCAGATATCTGTAATATAAATAAATATTTTGTATTTTATGTTTTCTGCTCCTTGTACTAGGGTTTCAGTAGAATATGGCATTAATTGGCTTGGATCAATGCTTGAAAAAATGTATGAAGATATTCTGATCCCTGCTGCAAATTAAAGCGTAATTAATTGATCACCATTCAGATTTACAAACCAAAGTCCATTAGGCTGGACTCTGATTCACTCCCTGCAAAATCCCTGCAAAACATTTTCCATTTGAGTTTTTGGTTAACTGAACAAATCTTTTTCCCCTGATCAGTCATGTATTCCTTGTACAATTTATGTATCTCTTACTCACAATCCCTGTGATTAAAAACACTCAAAATATGTTAACGGTAGCAAGAGGATATTCACGCGATAATCTTTCCTTCAGCATGAATTGCAGAAAATTCTTATGGCTATACCTGCAAGTCTTGCGTGGAAATGGCTCTGGGACCTTTCTCAGGGTTTTAACCTCATGGAAACTTGTCTGCCACCTGGGGCTCTTTGCGAGGCACAAATGTAGGCTTCATGAAACACTTTCTCTGCAAAGCATTTGCTATGCCTTGCTTTGATCCTGGTTCACATGCCAGCTACAAAAGGCAACTGCAGACCAGACTAGAGAAACCCTGAAAACCTTCACTGTATTAAAAACTTGAAGGAACCTATGCTGCTCTTGTAGTTACATGGAGTGACTGTTTTATCCACTCTAGCTCCAGCATAGTGGCTGGAGTGCAGGTTAAATAGCCCATGTCAATAACTAAATTAGATATTCTCAACAAAACCTGACCTTACAGTAAAAGTCACAGTGGTTCACTCTCAGCTGGCCTCAATCTACCCCCCTGCCTGTGCACCCAGAATTAACCACAGAACTCCTGCTGATGTCAAGGTTAATTTAAATGTAAATCTAGTTTAATCCCAGATTTAATCCCATGCTCAAAATGTTGCACGTTACGTACATTCTGCTTTTAAAATACCAACCTGAGATCTAGGTCTATAATCTTACTCCAGAAAAATTTATTTGCAAGATTAGTGGACTGTTTAGTAGTCCATGGAACTACATAAGTAAAAAATTCAGTCTTCTTACTGTTAAATAATAGCTTTACAAAGCATTGTTTTAACTGTCGTTTTTGTTTAGTTTTAAAGAGAAAAATGGAGGATTAATAGTAACAGTATGCATCCCAAAGAAGAAAACATGAAAATAAAATATCACATCAGAAAGGAACATAGGTAATAATGAGATCAAACTTGTCGATGTATTTTAACCTCTGTAATACTACTTTGGAGTCCTTGAAATATGATCACATAGTTGCAAAAGTGATGGCTGTTATAAGTCATTGCTTTGCAAACCAGAGCTGCAGTAATAGGTTAAGTTTACATGTGTATTAAGAACATAGAGATACATAGAAAACAAAAATCATAACATTTTGAAAATAACTTCAATATTAGTAGATTTAATACAATGTGGAATTCCTTAATCATTGTAGTTGAAAAAATTTACATATATGTTTTCTGTCTTCTGATACTTACATATGTTAATATGTTTACAAGTTTTACTTCTAAATATTTCAAACATTATTACAGCACTGATTAAAATATAGCCAAAGGTGTTTGGTTAGATTCTTTCCAAAGTATGAAATAAATTGCATCATGAAACTCAGTACATTTTTAGTTTCATGATTACTTCACAATAGTAAGATAGTAACGTTCTGGAATATTGCATTTCACTAGATACCTTTATTGGATTTTAACCTATTTTTTTACTTTAAAGCACTGTCTTGCACACTCAGATCATTAGTTAACTTACACATATGATAGTAAAATTTCGTGTTTTAAAAATTTTCTATTATGTTAACCATAGATAGAAACAGGGCAAAGATTTTCTTGTTTTAATGCTGCTAAGAAAAAAAGGCTGGTAATGATGAATCACGAAATTACAAAATATATGTAAGATGAAATTTTAAAAGATGGTGAAGTAACAGAAGCGGGTTCAGTAAGAGCTTCATACTCCATTTCAAAAAAGGAACCATTAAAATAAACTGATACTGGCTGTATGTTCAGATTGATTTCAGGATCAGTGAAATGTTGCTACAATACAGTGCAAGTAAAAACAACTTAAACTTAGATTCAAGATTGAAGTGGAATGTAGTGTTATTTTTAAGAAGGGAATAATACTCAACATTTGAAATTGAAGGACAAAATAAAATATATGATGTGTGCAATACTAAGTGAAGTTAGTGGAAACTGTTGGCTTTCAGTAAAAAAATGGCTCTAGAAGAAGATATTGGAAACAGAGTTATGAAAGTAAAGCAGTTGTATAAATGAAAATAGTGGTCTAAATTATACCAGAAGATAATGCTGATAATTTTGTCAAGTATCTTTCCATTCTTAATAATATGTTATGTGATGTTACTCAAAAATATTAGCAAATATTTGGGAAAGAGGTTGTTTTGGTTGCTTGCATAGGGATTTGTATTTCTCAACAGTTCAAGAAACGAATAAAAAATTTCTTCAAAGACCAATTAAGGTCTCCAGCAGAAATTTTAAATTGGTCCTTTGGCTTCATTTAGCTTTAGTTTTCAGAAAACTCTGCCAAAGAGTAAAATAATCTGATCTGCTTTGCTTCTCAAGATACACACTGTGAAACTTTTATTTAGGCTCATTTTCAAAAGTTGTGAGTATGGGTTTTCCAGGATCTTTTTTCCTCTCTTAACCATAAAGATCAAGAGAAGCCAAAGTTTTCATTATATCTTTGACAGGTATTATGTTCCTGATTGTACAGGAGAATTAATAATTAGTGTTCTTTTGTCTTTGTTTTATTAATCATATCTTTTTAATACCTAGTGATGATGTCACATAAATTTCATCTGTAGTCACAGGGAAGCCATAAATGCTGATATTTAGCCTGAACCAGAATTAGTTTTTGCAGAGCTGGGAACTAAACCAGGAACTTATCAGGCCATGACTAATTTCTTTGTAGGACAAAAAAAAAATGTATTTGCTTCCTACTGCGCACTTGTATACTTAAAGTTCTCCAACAACAATTGTATATTGACATCAAAACTCTTGAAATTGTGCAAGAGCCAAAAAAATCGTATTTAGACTGAACTAGTAAGCCATGATTTCATAAGCCTAAAAATGCCTCTAAAAGCAGCTTTGTATTCCTTGGCGGGACTCATCCTTCAGAACTAGCATCTAAATCATTTCAGTTTGGCCTCAATTAAAAGTGTATTTACAGATGAGTTCCAAAATGATTTAATTGATTTTTCCATGTGTATTGTATAAACAACATGGAGAAATATTGGTGGAATTATTTTCTTAATAAAAAAAAATTCCTAAATACTTTTTCCCCCCCAATATTGTACCGTATTAGTTGAAGCCTAAAATGAAAATGTGCTTCCTTGGTGCCATATTAATGATACCTTTATGACTACATATACTTAAAAATGTAAGTTAGAAAGGGTATCGGTTAAATATTTTAAATAAGTCTTTATAATATTGTTCAAGCAATGTCAAATAAAATTTTTATTTTAAAATATTTTGTTGGAATTTAGTCTTTGAAAATATTAATAACAGCTTACAGCAGGTAGGCTATGAAATAACACTGTATGCTGTCTATTTAGTTTCTGGTTGAAAAAGCACAGCAGTACTTTAGTTCATTACCTTTGAAAAAAACAGTAACAAGATAATACAGCTGCCTCTGATTAAGATGTAAATTCTTTCTAATTAGAATGTAAATTCTTACATTTAAATGAAGACATCAATTGTCAGGATGCCATACGATATCTTATTCCACCTTGCTTGAATGAAGCCCTCACTGTTCATCTATGGCACTAAAATAGTTTTGCAATCCCTTTGTTCTCTGATTCTTGTAATATTCTCTCTTCATGTTCCCTTTACACATTGCTTTTGTTTGTTTTCCCCCTGCATCTGATATTGTTGTGTCTTGGGATTTTGCAGAAATTTGGAATGAAAATTGAGTTCAGTCAGTGCCAGTATTTGCTTGTGCCTCAATTACTTCTGCTGAATTTTCCTCAATGCAAATCAGGCAGGTTGCATAAAGTGGTGCATGTATTTGAAATAATTAATTTTCCGTAAAATGATGGATCAAGTCCAATCAACCTTCATGAAATCTAAATAAAAGAATAGAGAATTAGAAATTAATTAACATTTTGTGTTGCTAATACTTTATTATGCAGTCTAAACTATAAATAATAAGTTTTATTTTTGAGCATAACTTTTTATTATGAACTCTTGATGATAACCTTTGACATCATTATCTTGTTAAAATATATCAGTATAAGTATATTAACCTAAATGTAATGTCATTAATGGCATTGTAAATTAATAACATTTTAAAGTAGAAAATGACAAGATACAGAGAGTTGACCGATTAATTATTTTTGCATGTAAAACTCTTCTGCAGAGTTAAGGCAGTATGTGTCTGCCAGTTGATTTTTCTAAGGTATTGAGCCTTTCTGCTTGTGACAAATTTTGTTAAACCAGGCCATAAGACTGAATCTTGCTGACTGAGAACATATCCTTGGATTTTTTTGTTGGAAGTCTGGTTTTAATCAAACACCTTTGTAGGAAAAGTTTCCATTCTTCTACAAACACATGCCTTCTGTTACTACTCCAAATCATTCTTCTTTTCCCTATTTATGAGCTGTATTAATTTTTAGTATGTATTTTTTACAGAGCATTTCATGCCAGTAAGATTCTCCATATATCAGACTTGATCATAGGTAGTAACACCATTTTTGGTAAAACGGCACAAATCGTAATATAAATGGCAAAAGATATTTTGATCTAACATAATTAGATATGTATGTGTTGTATAAATATTATTCATGGTGCCTTTATGTACGGAAAGGTGTAATTATGACCAAGTTGTTAGTAGTAATAAAAGTTTATATGATGATTCCAGTTCAACTGATGTGCTTGGATCACAGATTTGCTCAAAATACTAAATCTAAAGATCAGGAAAAGTTGAGTGCAGTTTTTAAAAGTTAGAAAACATTCTTATAACAATAGTTAACATTGATGTTAGCATCATTTGTAGTTTAACAGTGCTTGCCCTAAAATCTTTCATTAAGAGTATTGCACTGAATTGTAGCAGGTGTCACTTTATTAACAAAGACTGCGCTTGTTTGTTAGGAGTCATAAAAGAGACTTCAATGTTGGATTTTTTGAATTTGTCACAAGCAGAAAGGCTCAATACATTAGAAAAATGTGACTTACGGAACACAAATATGTTATCTGCTTTTCTCCTTTTACCTCTCAATATAAAATTTTCTTATATGTCACATTTTCATAGAATCATAGAATCATAGAATGGTTAGGGTTGGAAGGGACCTTAAAGATCATCTAGTTCCAACACCCCTGCCATGGGCAGAGAAATCCTCCACTACACCAGGTTGCCCAAAGCCTCATCTAACCTGGCCTTGAACACTTCCAGGGATGGGGAATCCACAACTTCTCTGGGCAACCTGTTCCACTGCCTCACCACCCTCAATGTAAAAAATTTCTTCCTTATATCTAATCTAAATCCGCCCTCTTTCAGTTTAAATCCATTGCCCCTTGTCCTATCACTACACGCCCTTGTGAAAAGTCCCTCTCCAGCTTTCCTGTAGGCCCCCTTTAGGTACTGGAAAGCTACTATAAGATCACCCCGGAGCCTTCTCTTCTCCAGGCTGAACAGCCCCAACTCTCTCAGCCTGTCTTCATAGCAGAGGTGTTCCAGCCCTCAGATCATCTTTGTGGCCCTCCTCTGAACTCGCTCCAGTAGCTCCATGTCCTTCTTGTGTTGGGGACTCCAGAGCTGAACACAGTATTCCGGGTGGGGTCTCACGAGAGCTGAGTAGAGGGGCAGAATGACCTCCCTCGACCTGCTGGCCACGCTTCTTTTGATGCAGCCCAGGATACGGTTGACTTTCTGGGCTGCCAGCGCACATTGCTGGCTCATGTTGAGCTTCTCATCCACCAGCACTCCCAAGTCCTTTTCCTCAGGGCTGCTCTCAATCTATTCTCCACCCAGCCTGTACTTGTGCTTGGGATTGCCCCAATGCACATGCAGGACCTTGCACTTGGCCTTGTTTAATACACCTATAACAATCTTATCAAAACAGATAGTTAAATACAGTCTTACAGATCTTTTTTACTCAATTAGGAATTATAAAAATATAACTTCAAATTATAAGTTCAAATATACCACTTCTACCTCTGAGAACTGCAAAATAATCACAAAAAGCAGTTATTCCTGTGAAACCTCCAAGTGGTTGATCAGTTTGCTCACAAGTAGCTTTGTGTCAGTGAGCAACTAAACTGTGCATTAAATTATTTGTAGGATGGGTATATGCATACTTATGCATATAACTTTTACAGTTCACAAGAGTTAGGATATCTTATGCACAATATTAGATGGTCAAGTGTTCTCAAGTATAGTATTAATAAATTTGAGTGTCTCAAGTGATTCTGACAGTTTCAGCAAAAGAGCTATTAAAAAACAGAGTTTATAAGTAACATCAAAAGAGGCTGCATAATGTATTGTCCAGTGTCTATGTCAGTAGTGTCACTTATGGGAAAATGGGTGAAATGCAGAAGTATTTTATACGGAGAGCTTATTCTGAAATTCTGGAGGATTTTGTCATCCTTATGTCTACTTTAGAAGAAAATTGTAATAAACATGAACCTCTACTGTTAGGAAGCTTTTTTTTTTTTAATATATATTTCTTTTTAAAAATGTTTACTTATAGTAAAAACCACTGTGTTTTGTTAAAGGGAAGAATATGCCATGATCTTGAAGAAACTCAATTATTTCACTTGGAGCTAATCAATACCATCTAAGTATTAGGAAATTACCCTGTATTCAGTGTTGCAGAGAAAACAAATTATTGTCTTTTAGGGTGATTATGTTTCTCTCGCTGTGTGTATATATACATTTCTTTTTTTTCCCTAGGATGCTTTGGATGTTATATTAATATTTGTACCATTCCAAACAGATAATGGATTAGTGTCATGTTTCATAATATAGTTAGTATTTCTCTTAGTGAGTGAAGAGGAAATAACTCTGATCAGTTTGGCTTAGATACTCAAAGTCGTAGGAAGTACGATACTTTCATCCGATTACAGTAACATCCAAGAAACATGATATAGGTAACGTAGTAATAAAAGTAGATTTGTCTTCTCAAACATTTTCTTATGTAAAATGAGCTGAAAGACTATAGAAACTGAGCAGATTCTAGCCTTTGAGGGTATTTGTTAGAGAAATAACAAATAGCATCATCTACAAAAATATTCCCTCTTTCCTCAAAATATCTTGTGGTGTATCTAGGAGACAAAGAATTTTACAGATTATCTTCACACTTGCTTTTTTAATATTATTTTAAGTATTTTTCTGGATAAGGGGAGCAGATAGTAAAATCCAGGTCCAATAAACAATCAAATTATTCACTTTCAGATTTTCTTTAACCACTTGATCTGTACGCAACTCCCCTAATGAGCTTTTGGGTTGGAATACAGAATAAGGTGATCGTGATGTACTTCCTCTTCTGCAACACAGCGATTTGTCCTGTATCTTTCCCTCCTTGAATTTATATTTACTGCCTTTATTGTCTTTTACTTCATTTTGTGTTTCACTTAGATATTATTTTTCTCTAGCAAAAAAAAAAAAAATTATCTCCCATTCACAGTTTGTTCTAGTCATCAGTCTGACCAATTTGACAATTTCTCATTCATCATAAACATTGTAAATCACATCTCTAGAGCTTTTTTTGCAGTCCAACTCTCTATTAGTTCTCGTAGTTCTTTCCTGTAGTGAAAGGAATCCCAGACCCACATGTTTCCTGCAAGTCTACTGCTATATCAACAGGACTGTTTAAAGCATGAGTTTAAGAAGTTTGTGGAAGTAATCTTATTTATATCCTGCCATTAACTAATTTAGTTTTCACATTCAGTAAGTTCTAGAATTGATCTACTTTTTGTGGCTAGCCTATAGTCTCTATTTTTTATATGCTGATATGTTGAATTTTCTGATGAATCAGATCGCCACCGTAGTTACAGTCTTCACTGAATATCTCAGTAGGATGTGTCAGCAGAGAAGATGAATTACATTCTGAGTCATACCAGGCTCATCTCTCTCACTGTCTAACAGTGTCTCTCATGGACATATCTTTCTCAGTTCTGCCAGAAATTTTCATCAGTTACTGTCTTGTCTTGCTTTGGACATTTCCTCTTTGTGTGATATTTTCAACTATTCATAACATTGGGAGAGTGTAGCTCTGTAACAACAGCTGTGTAGCCAAGTTTGATATGGTCCCTTTGCCAAGGGAAGGTATCTCTTCTTTTCCCTTCTGTCTTTTTTTTATTAATTTTTAGTATACTACATTGGTAGGGGCCATCTTGAGAGCTCCATTCCAAAGACAGAAATATCTTTTACATGACTCAGCACCATCAAGATCAGCTTCTTCACATTTTAACACTGCCTGCAATCAACTCTGATGTATTTCTTCAAAAGTCCAGAAAGCTATTTCAATTTTATATGTAAATCAAAACAGATTTGTTTTGCCTCCTGGTGTTATTTCACCACTGCTTAAATTGGTAAGAGAACTGTGTAGAGCCAAAATGTCATGGCAATCAATTTTTAGAACGCTTAAGTGAAACTTTGAGCTGAACATCAGTCTACTTTTCCTTTTTACAGATAATTTCATAGGTTCAAGGGGGTTGTTCTGAATTTTGAAATATTTAAATACTCCATGAAACAGTTTTAACTTGTCTCCACAAAGTAACTGCAAGGCAAACTGCCAGAGTTTATTGTACTAATCATTTGTCTCTACAGTTGGTGAGGAAACAAAGACATTCTGCCATATTAATGGGGAAACATCTGCCCTTCAAAAGAGAGAAGTCTGGTTAAATAAAAGAGAATAACTTATATTGTCAGTATGAGAAAGAGTGTGGAATAATTAGTGGGAAATTATAGGTCAGGTGTAGGGTTTCTGTGACATTTTTGGTCCCTTTTATTAACCCTGCCAGTTTTTGCCAAAATGTAGGCACAGATAAGAACTTAAGATTAAACTCAATGTTAGCTAGACCTGCCAAAGACATCTAAAAGATTCAAAACTAAACAATTAAAAAATTCATTTACTATGATCCTTGTAGCAGGATTCCCATTACAAAATGATGAAGTAATAGCTTTTCTTCCTCCACAGTCACAAGAGGAAAACCATTTCCCTCACATACAGTATTATGCAAGACTAAATGAATTAAGTGCATGTTTATCATAATTGTGTTATTCATTTTACTTCGAAGTCGAGAGGTGATGAAGTGAGAAACAAATGTTTTGAATAGATGTTTTCATAGAGTAGATGATAACAGTGCTGAATGTATGAAGAAGTCATGGTAAAAACAGTTCAGACACTTATTTTGGACATATATAGCTTTATTTTGCCTAATCCGAACATTAGGTATGTCTTTTGCTTATATTATGCCCTGAATATGTCATCAAAAAGCCTTCTTACAAATTAGCTTGCTTAAATTACTGATAAAAGGACCCAGCATGTTTTAAAATATGCTTTTAAAAGTACGCAGAGTAGAAGAGACATTGAAACACATTCCATGCAACTGTTAATTTCATTTGCTTTACTAATTTTTGAAAGTTGAGAAATGGCTTCAAAATTTTGTATAATAATGTTCAATATTAATCAGTACAATAGGCAGAGGCTTTGTTTTTCACTTAGTTGGTGGTTTTGCACTCTATTTTGAAAGAGGGATCCACTTTAGTAATGCAGCTTCTACTGAACATGGATTTCCATCACTAATTTCCCCACTACCATCAACCGGACCGACCCCATCAGCCTGCATTCTTACTATAAAAAAGAACTCGCAGCTTTAGGCATTGAAAATAGAGAGTTTTCTCACTGAATGCTGACCTGTGTGCAAATATGTGAGGCCTGTTTTGAAAACCACTTGTGTAGAGAACTGCTTGCCTACATTACTTTGTGAACTTTAATATGAACCGTGGTTTTAATAATGTAGTTGTAATAGTTCAAAAATCTGCGAAACTGAAAGATAAGAGCACATCTCAGCAGGCTGATAGTGCTGAGTAGTGTAAATAGTACAAATACATAGATGTTGAGTATTTTGAGTATGTACAAAATAAATCATTTTGTACAAAGGTGAGTGGCACTTCTCTGAAATAAAAGTAGACTGGCCTGAAATTAAAGTTCCAAGTAGTTTATATATATAAAGTTTTAGCATTCAGGTATGCAGATGCTTGATTTCTAACATTCAGTAAAAGGACAATTGAGATACATAAGTGATCGGTTTAAAAAGATATAAAGCAATAGAAATATACAACAAAGTGATTGCATTATAGTAACTTTGACTATAAATCCCTTCCTCACATTCACCTGTAATTATAAAAGGTGGTTCCCTACACCTCCTTCTGTCTCTCATGTCCTATGGGGTTATCAGTTGACCCTGTTTTCTTGTCGGAAACGGATGCCAGTCTTCCTGCTCAAATGAGTATCTGATGCATCTTTCTACACAGATGTCTCCTTAAACTTCAACCTTATAATATATAAAGCTTAAAGCATTTCTTAAATATTACATGTCTTCACACCAAATTTTGCAGTTCTGTACTAAAAATTCAAATCCATTCTTCTGCTCTAGTTGATGAACTTTTATTCATCCAAAAGACTTCTCACAACTGATTTTGTCTTTGACATAAAATAATGGTGTGATAGAATGACTTAAAAGCAGTTTGAGCTGTTAAACTTTAGCAATTTCCATTGATGTATTGTTATAGATATGGACTGCATTTGTTTTATTTTTAATTCTTTGTTGCATTATTAATGTTTGCTATAAGCATGCGTTCCCAGTAATTTCTTATGAAGCTTGCATAATAGGCAAAAGAAATTAGTAAAAACTTGGCAAAAGCTAGTTCAACATTATATCTAAATAAATCATTCCTGGCCCAATATGTATACGTTCTTCTATACATTTTTGGCTCGTGTTTGTACTATCCATGAAATTAGAAGAAAACTTTCTAGTCTTTCATTTCCATAGCAGTCCGAAATCTTTTAAATTGCTTTACTTGAATTGTTCTATTGCGGTTCTCCACTGCTCGAACCATTTAATCAGTCCAGCTCTGCTTGGCTGTAATCTTACATAGAAGAAAAGCAGATGAGTAAAACATCTTTTTTGCTATTCAGAGATCAGGTAAAACAAAACAGGATTAGTGACATACCTTTTCCACAATCATCTGTTATAAATTCAGATAAATAAGTATGAACACCTACGTCCTTGTGAATCATAGAATCATAGAATCATAGAATGGCATAGGCTGGAAGGGACCTCAGAGATAATCTAATCCAACCTCCCTGTCATGGGCAGGGACGCCTCTCAACTAGACCAGGCTACTCAAGGCTCCGTCCAACCTGGCCTTGAACACCTCCAGAGAGGGGGCATCCACAGCTTCTCTGGATAATCTATTCCAAAGTCTTACCACCCTTGTACTGAAGAATTTCTTCCTAAGATCTAATGTGCATGCTAGGGAGATACTTAATTGCCCAACAGCATGTTGTGTCCCTTTGTGTGTGAAACATGGGGTGGGAGGTGTGTGTATATATATATCTCTCTAAGCTTCAGGAGCTTAGATAGTTAATTATATGTTCAAAATAAAATTAAAATTTCTTTCATAAATATTTTGTGTTTTGATCCTGGATGAGTCTTAACACAAATAGAGATGATCATGCAGATATACATAGTCAAAAGCTGACAGAATGATTCATGCATGTATGAGTTACCATATAATACAGAAATGTTTATGAAACTATTTTTGGTGACCCACTTATATATGCTGAATTACTGATCTGTAATCATTTTGCTGTTCCATAAGTTGCTACCATAGCAACCTCATAGTACTGTGGAACAGCATCCTCCCAGATCTAAGCCAACATGTATTCAGTTACAAATCAATAAACATAATGTAATAAAAAGTTTGTAAAAATCAGTGAGGTTCATCCATTTTTTTATTGACTTAGCAGTTGTCATTACTATCGTAGTACTTAAATTATATGTTGTTAAGTTATATGTTTTGCACTGTAGCTGCCTTTGTTCTTGGTGTTTATTTAACGTATAGAAGGCATTATAGTCCAGAAGTCCAGCTGACAGCATCCCACTATGCAGGTAAAGGGAGATGCCATTTCTGGAACTGAGCAACAGTAATCTGAAAAGTGCTAAAAGGTATGTTTTTAGCATATAGGTTAAATATTATTTTCTCACCTCTCCACATGCATGAAATTTCAGTTGTCAGTTTATTACTTTGCTGTGGATGTCTGATAGAGTAAGAATTGAAGTCAATGATTGTTCTTGAAAATGAAGCTTTTTCCTTTCATGGAAGCTATTTTTTCCTCCAAAATTGAGATTGGTGGTTGCAGACACCTTAGACACAGCCACCTGGGCCATAATGCTGATCTAGAATATTCTTCATAGATGCCATAGACACTTTTCATGAATCTGTATTTTGTCAGTTTGTCAATTGCTTGGCTATTCTGAGATCAGTATCTAATATGAAATGTATGATACTTTTTGAAGGGGAAAGATTTCTTTCACCATCTTTTGGAAGAGGCCCTAGGAGGAGGTGGTGAGATATTTAGAATCAGTTTTCTTAAAGTGATTTGCATCTACAAATTCAAAATTTACAAGGAGTTCAGCTGCCATTTGTACACACCTAAAGAAGCTGGCTGTATTTGCAAGTACTCAGTAGGTCTTAAAAGCAGCGTAATACGGTGGCTACATTATATTGCAGCTTTCTAATATCCTCATCAGGAAAGCTGAATAATGATCTCTGTTAGGTCATTGTAACAGATTATGATTAACAATTTATTTTTAAATTTTTACATAATTTACAGTATGGACAGCCGTTGAAGATGCTTTAAATAAACAGTAAACTATGTTAACCTATACATTCCTAAATGTTTTATGCAAGCACACAGTATTTGAAAATCCATTACAAAACTGGCTATTCTAGGAGCATGTAGGTGTCTCTCTTAACACAAGCATATAGTACATCAAAATAAAGACTAAAATATACTCTATATATTATTTTAAAATAGCAAACTCTTAATTAATTTGCCTTGTCTCTAGCTTGAAGTCAAAATATAATTGTATCATTCTATTTGAATTTGTTGTGGTAAGGAAAAAACAAATATTAACTTTTCTTATTCTTGTCTGATTTTATGCAATTTACTCCTTTCATTTACTTCAGATTGCAGGTACCTATGCTTGTACCTTTTGATGTCATATCCATGCAAAGCAATCTTTCCACTTTGTATGTGAGATGTGATGTGAGCAGGTCTCTAGAAGGACAAAGATGCAAAATAATGCTAGTAAAATTATATCATCTTTTGTTTCCATGGGTGTATGATAGAGGTGGGTGGGTTTTCCCTTGTGCTTTCCATGATTCCTTCTATTTATCACTTCTACTAGACATATGCATGTCATTGCTCACAGGTTATTCATACCAAGCCAGTTTAGATGGTCTGATCTAACACATCCAGTACTGAAATGAGATGCCTCTATTATTATTGTATTAAAATAAAGTCAGCACAAAAATGTTAAGTGGTTACTAAATTGGCTATGCCAAAATAATTGTGATCTTGTCAACACTGGTGATAATTTTCTACAAGCACTCCATAGTAACACAAATAATGAAATTATTTTTAAAAGAACCATAGTGGAGGTTGAAGGAGAAATGACAAAATTTGGCATTAGTCATATATTCTTACACCTATTTGCACTACACCTTGTGCCTACTCTTCTAATTAGTTTTTCTTTATTTTCAAGTGTTTGTGGGAAGAGGGAAGTGAGGGCACATCTACTAGAGGAACAGTAGGCTCAGAGTGGGAGTTGTCATGTTGTCATGCCCACACATACTGCTGCTGATCCTACTTCATCCCACTAACTGCTGTATTTTCATTATAAGCTTGGATTCTGTTTCCCTCTTTGTTACAAGGATGTTACAGTTCTTTATTCTTCACTGACAGCTGGCAACAGGTAATGCTGGCTGTTATTTTGTTCACTCTAGTCAAGCACATTCATTTCCAAATATAACCATGTTTTGTTTGCTGTATTTTGTTCTTGGTGTGGTTGAATGCCATCCTTGGAAAGATGTGCATTGAGCTAGTATTGAATAAGTGGCTTGCCTTCGGCATTCATGAGTAAATTCTGTAGGTTTTGTTTCAAGGCTTTGACATGTCATCAAGTGTAAATCTATTCTAATGCCAAAATCCCTCTTGATGTCTGATGCCAATCAGGAGCTTTTCATCTTGAAAAAGGTAGTGAATAATTTGCCCTGTGGATATTACACAGATACCATATATGGCAAGAAGCAAAGAGGGGAATCCCATACCCATTTTTTAAATTCAAATAATCATGTTCAACCAGTTTGCTTTCCTAAATACCATTGGTAGTCTGGTACATTTTCTCGCTTTCAAGTGAATATTGAATACTTGTCTAATTTGCATATTTTCGATGTGTGGAAACAATATGCTCTTTCTGCTGCAGTATTTTATTTCATGAGCAGCAGCCAACATGTTGAAATATGTGAATTATATTACATTTGTTATTTTAATTGGAAGCTCAAATCTTTCACCTCCTTCAGCTTCATTAGTGTTTTTTATATATATATTAAAAAAAAAAAAAAAGAACGAAAAGGCATTTGCTATATAGGAAGGTCAACATTTTCTTTGTGAACACAGTTTACACCCATGATTTTGAATTTCAATGAACTGTAAGCCCTAAAAGTGTTGAATTAAAGGCATAAAACACTGTAGTTCACTCAAGAGCTCAAAAGTATGTAATTTCTTTCCTTAGAAAGGAGGCCTACTGAAAACCTAATGAATGTGTTTATATAGTTGAATGGCACTCATATAGTTTATACTCAGAAGAAAGAAGCAAGTAGAGCTTTGTATTTAACTCCTTTTCAGCTTGAAATATTACAAGATTTTAGGATGCAGGGGGACTATTGTGATTATCTAATCTGACCTTCTGTGTAATGCAGGTCATAGTACTTTGCACAGCAATTCCTGCATCAGGGCAGATAAATTCTTCAGCTGTAGTGAACATTTTGTACTGAGTTTGATTGGTTTAGGCTGCCACCTTATCCTAAATCTCATGAAAGTAATGTTAGTAATACCAATACTGTGAGGTATTTTCTTTGTAATAATGTTGAACCTTTCAGCCAAAGTTACTCAAAACAGCTTGCTTGCCTTAATTAAACTTTAAGATACCATTATTTTAAAATGACAAGTCATGTATATCATTTCCATTGTAGTTAATCAGGAATAGAATTTAAACTCATAATCTTTTAGTTTAACTAATAAATCATAAAAGCACTTATTAGATGATTCACTAACCAGTGATGATTTTAGGCTGAAAAATCTAATCATAATTATAGTTAGTTAATTTTGTCAGGTTTGAGAATTACTTAAAATTACAGTGAACCCAAACTGATATTTAAAGATATATGCTATTTGAATATTGGGGTTCAGGTTCTCATTCTAAAACTTTCAGACATGCTGCATTACATACAGCTGTGCATATATGGACTGCCTGCATGCAGAAGAGATCCCAAAGAACTTTAAGAACTGTGTTTATACAGAAAATGTATATTTTAAAATATGTTATACAGAAAATGTTATACAGAAATATGCTTATACAGAAAATGTATTTTTTAATTGCAACATTCATTCAGGAATGAAATGTAATAGCTGTCCAAGCCCTCAAAACTATAAGTTTATTTTGAAAAACTGTAAAAATTATTTTATCCAGATAAAATACCTGTTAGCATTAAAGTAGGCAGATTAATCAATTATTGAGGGTCAGATTTTGCTAGATCAGGGTTAATAGCTGACCTCTTCAGAAGTGGACTCTAATACCCCATGACAGTTGAACTCTAAATCTTGTATCTCATCTAAAAGATCCAACAGTAGGACAGATAATCTGACACCTAACTACTGAAAAGTAGCCAAATAACAATACTCCATTTTCCATTCAGTTTTCTTCCCTGTGGTAAATTGATCACCTGTTTTCAGTTAATTTCAAGATATTGTCAGTGTTTGTTACAGTTTTGGTTTCTATATAGACAAACTGAGATGAATTTGGCATTAAGGCAATAACTATAGCATAAATGAAAAATATTGTGTTCTAAATCTAATCTCTCCAATAGTAATTCAAAGCTATAGTTTTATAGGAAGCAATATGCGATATCTCTCTTCACTTAAGTATTTCACCACAATGCTATTTTTTATGGTTTTAATGGTAGTTGTAATGGTATAGTCAAGTTGGGACCAATGAGCCATAGGAACCTGTAAGTATACAAATACAGCAAGCAGGTGTTCTTTGCTCTATCCAGACAGACACCTGCCAGAGAATAAACACATAACATGCAAGTAAAAAAAAAAATAAAGAAATTCACACCACCAATGTCATATTAATGCCATTATTCATATTCTACTGATTTTATTTGGAGGGAGAGGAACTTAAAGGATAAGCTAAATTAAGACAAAACAAGGAAAAAAGCATTAAGCACAAAAAGATGATGACAGTGGAGCAACAGGGAAGATAACATAGATGTTAAGTGAAAATGAGGTAGGGACTGAAAAAGGGAAAAGGTTGGAGCAAACTGCACAAGGCAGAGGAATACTGGCCAAACATGTAGCTTCTGCATCTTTTCCTACAAGGTCGAGGTCTAGCTAGGTCTGACTAGTTTTTTCTTCCCTTTTTGCTCTCCCTCCTTGGGTCCTTGTGCTGTGGAATATACATGGGCCTAGCAAAAACAGTCTAGTTTGGCTACTTCTGCTACAGTTCAGGCTACTAATTTCTGGGGAAATCTTTTTTTTTTTTCTTTTTTTATGTGAAGGGCTTTGCAATTCTGAATATGTTCATGGGTATGGGTGGGAAGCATTGCCTCATCTCTGCTTGGCTTGCAGTCACTAGAGTTCTCAGTACACAGAATTCAATTCGGGCTCTGGACCCAAAAGTATGTCTCTCACATCTAGTGAAAGTGAAATAGAGGAATATCAACTCCACTGTGTTTTGGACTTGTTACCCTGGGTTATTTTTTTTGCAAGAAGTCATTTATGGACTGCTGTTTAAAATTATGGTTGAATCTTTGATCAAGATTGTACCTAACTTTCCATTCTTGTGGCAAGCTACTGAAAATGTAATAGCAAGGCAAATCTGTCATTAACCAAATTCCTTCAACTTAGTTTAGCCCTGTAAGTCAAGGATCTTTCATGCTGTTAGTAACATGTTAAAGTGGCTTTTCCATTTAGTCTGGTAAATTTTTTCCATACTATTTTCTTTTTGACAGAAAGGAATCTGTGATAGAAATGTTCAGCCACCCTTCCTCTGTAGCTAGCTTCCAGTTGGGATCTTTGCTTGGAACAACTTCTGTTTAAAAAGTATGTTGAACTCTAGAAGGCTACTTCAGTGAAGATAATCTGTGTGGCAGGTGACCTACAACTTTTTGACAACTGAACTCAAACACGTCAACAGCGGTTAAAATGCTAGATGATCTTAGATTTACCATCCATTTTGCCAAAAAGCAGGACAGCTTAGACTGGGCAGAAGTCTGGGTTTCTGTGGCTAGATTTCTGCCAGTGTCTTGCTGGTGATCATACAAGACATCTCTATCACAGTACTGGAAAAACTGAAGCTTCTAAATCCTGGCTGAGTACCTTAGTTATTGGGACATTCTCTCTTGACATAATTTATTGAATAGATTTATTGGAGAATAATGTAGATATGTGTGAAAAGTGAACATGGTGATAGTGATTAGGGTCCAAATAAGGAAAACAAATTACCTAAATGAAAGTGTCTGTGATGAGCTAGAAACATAAATAGTGAATGTAGGAAAAAGACAATGTGCAGAGATGATCATTTTTGCAGTGAAAAGGTAGATTACATACAGCAGAAGTTATGTTAAGAATGAACTATTAGACTTCCTTGGGCTGAAAGGTTTTTGTGACTATTTAACAAGGTTAAACTAAATTTCAATATATATATTAATCTTCTAGTTCTCACCATCATGTAAAAAAATTTGATAAATGAATTACTTATTTTTAACTTTTTTTTAAATTTAGTCACCAAATAGATCTACTTTCTTCAGTCCAAAGGTCAGATTTAAAATACAGACTACCACTTGTTGTCAGGCTTGGGCTCTCAAAAGACCTCACCTTGCATTGCTAAGTGACTATGATGGAGCTGCATTCAGTGAAACTGAGCATGGACATAATCTAAATGTGATGTAAATGTTTTGTTTGGATTCTTTAGTTTTCCCCTGTACCACTGCAGGAAAAGGACATACGCTATGAAAGCCTGTGGTCTCCAGGAACACTGCTCTGCTGCTAAAAACAATTATAGGGAATGGTTGCTGGGCAATCAGCCGTCAAGTAAACTGAGATCCCTTAGCTTTCCCATACTTATCTTGATTAATGATTTAGCTAGTCATAAAATACAGTGTATTTGTAATTTAGATAGAATACTTAATGTTTTTCAGGGGAAATAAAAAATGTGTCTCGCCTGTAACAGCCTTTCTTCTAGTTGAAATAGGCTGTAATTAATATTATAAATAAGATGAAATCGATTCAAATCTCTAGTGTGTTTTAATGGCAAAATCTTTTACGTTTATCATGACAAATAATACAAAAAGTATCAAACTTGTCATCATTTGCAGTTTTCAGTTGACACTTTATGAATATTTTTTTGTGAAAACAAGTTACCTGCCTCTCAATTATGTGTTTTCAGCAATAGCAAGGTCTGATCCAACTTTGATTAGCATTCATAGGTGGCCTTCCATGTGCTTGCATAGCACAAGGATTGGATCTGAGAGTTCAATGTTACTCAAAAAAGCCAAGCTATAATGTTATAGGAAATATTTCTCAAATTTCTTTTTTTCTTTGGTTTAGCTACATAGTGTCTAAGTATCTTGTTAACAGGGAAATATGGACCAGTTTCTTTCAAACTGGGCACAGACATTCTTTCAAAATAAATAGTAATATACCAAGGTAATGCCTTTGGTATTCCATTTGAACAAATGTAAAAGGCATAGCCAAACCTATCTTTATCAAGTTCTATAAATGTACTAAAGGATAGAAGAATGGTAACCACATACATGATACACAAATTGCCTTCAAAGTGTCCATGTAAATTTTCCCACAAAAATATGAAAGTGACATTCATTCACAATGTCAGAAGAATATTATTTTTATGCTTTGGCTCTACAAGCCTAACACATGCACTAACTTTTTTATGATTTGTTCTATCTTAGGGCTATTTTCAGCATAATCTTTTTATGGGGCTATATTATGTATAAAAATACAGTTTTCTTGACATAAAACATATGTTCATAGGACCGTAAAAATGCTCCTTCTTTTGGGTGCCCAGGACCATTAATAAAGTCTAAATTATTAAAAGACAAAACATTTTCTTTTGACGTTGGGAAAAGGGTTTCAAAGTTACCTCTTTTTTTAAATTATTCTTTTTTCTTAGAGGCTAAGAACTAAGTTCAGCTAGTGCTCAGCCTAGCTACGCAAGTTTAGGTGGATGCATTCATACCGTTGCAAGAGTGCTACACCTACATAATGCAAACAGGTACACATATATATGTGTGTATGTACATGTATATACTCTTTTTATAACCTTCAGAAAAAAAGCTTAGCTACATTAAATCATTCGATTTTAGATCTTTTATGCTCTTATGAGAATTTGCTGTTTATTTATCTACTTCCATTTAAAAAGTCACATGTTTTGCAAACACATTTTAAGACAAAGTCTTTCTTGTGAAATAGTTGCAACTTAAGTGGACAATATGCTGAAGAAAAATTAGAAAATGGGAAACAGCAAAAATCAAGTAGGCAATGATTTCCATGTGTTTCTGGATTATTTTTTCCACAGTTCAGTACTATGTTATCAGTAATAAGTTAAAAATCCTTAATTAATTTCATCCTATACTGAGGGTAGATATTTATTGAACGTCTTAAAAAAAACCCAACAAATTTAATCTATTAAGTATATAACAAGCTTCAGAACAGGTAGTAGTAGAACTAACCTGATAGCTTTCAGACAGGTAGTAGCAGCATCGAGTTTGAAGATCGGTGAAGAGTAATTCCTTTTTGTCACAAATGAAGTTCTGCCTTTGATTTTCCATTGTGTAACACTGAGGACTAGAAGACATGCACATATTAGTATTATAATTGCCCCAAAATTTCATACAAGGAGTTTTTCATTTGATATGCGTCAAAGAAAATCTGCTATTAGCTTAGTAATCAAATTCTTATTGTTTAATGTTTTCCTTTTTCTCCATTATTAACCAAAGCAAGTAGGCCAAGATTGTTCCAGCTAAGAGGAGAAGGCAGTAATGAAGTCAGCAGTTTCTTAGTAATCTTGTTTAATTGATAACAAAATGACACAGTATCTTCTTTAATTTTGCTTTCAAAGGGAAAAAAAGGAACTGTGCCATCTTTGTAAATAAATTGGGTTTGGTTTGCATCAAAGAAACACCTGAATTCTTTGCTCTTTTTACGTCCTGAGGCACCACATCAACACCACTCATATATCTACCTGCTTACACTGAAAAAGGGAATGTTATTTAATGACCATTTAATTAATATTTTATTCAATGAACACAGTCTAAGAAACAGGCAACAGCTCTGCTGAGCTATGTCAGAGTTTGACAGCTATGTCAGAGTTCACAAAGGATTGTGAATTTATCAAGAAATTGCAGAGAAATAAAATTCATTCTTCTTTAGCTTTAGAGTCAAAGCAGTGCCGCTGCAGAACCTGTTTCATCCTATATTATTGATTCTTCCATTCCATTTCCTAGAAATAAGACTTGCCCTACCATTTGCTCTTAGGAGGCTTTTCCTATCAGCTATATGAGCTACCTCTCCCTCCACTAGTACGTAGCTAGCTGGTTTGGGATTCATGGCCTCAGAGTTCCTACCTCGGTTCCTGCCACAAGTGTATGAGTCTCTCAATGTGAGTCCATCTGTCACTGGAAGAATCTGGCCTTAATGACACTTTCATTGGCATCTTGCGCAAAAGATGGTTCCCAGAGCAGGCAATGGCTGCAGGCAGAAGGACCGGCAGGCTCTCCTCCAGCAGCTGAGGTTTTTGCAAGAGCTGGCCAGTTGTGTAAGAGCTTAGCAACTCTTTCCAGTTTTGTCTGTCAACATGCAGTGTATATTGTGTGAATTTAGTAAAAGAAATGTTAAGCAAAAAGGCTGCAGCTTGGTTTTTAAAGTGTTTTTTGTTGTTGTAGATATATAGAGTTCAGCATAGCAAGAATTGTAAATATTCTGAAATAGTTTGGATTTTATTTTTATAAAAACACTTTATAAAAAGAGAGAAAGCATACTGTAAATTAAACTCCTACATATACACTACTAAAAGTCTCTGCTTGCAGACCTTTCATCTAGTCTTGTCTTCTCAAAAATGTCTTGAAATTCTGCAAATAAAACAACATTCTTTAACAAGAATTAAATCATAACAGGCAAAGAGAATTATCTTAAATAATACTATTCATGTTGGTATTTTTAGAGAAATGGTATCTGAAACTGGTTTCTTACACAGAAAGCATTTTCTGCACCCTGTAGTCTCAAAATGCAACAACTAAAATAATGATTTTATTTTATACACAGGCCAGTAAATAATCTAAAGCTGTATTTCTACTGTGTTCTTTAAATTTTCTACTATTTTTTTTATGTCCGTCTTTTTTTCTCATGTGTTATACTTGAAGTGAAGAAAAAGCAAATGAAACCAAATCCTTTCCTTGAGCATAAACTAGTATTATTGTTCTTGTCTGTCATTCAATATGAGAACTGAATAACTTCCTTCTACCATTAAAGTGACTTTCAACTAATTGCTCAGCAGAACTTTATGGGCCGGGTGAAGGCCAAAAGATAGCTTTGTGTCATACAGATTAGATGTTTTCTGAAAAAAGAGGGAAAGTACTGTCAAAAAGACAAATATAATCTTTATTTCCTGTATTTATAAAACCCCGTATTTTAATCCATGCACACAGTAAATATTAAATTGGACAAAATAAAGTCATTTTGATTAGCAACAGGGAGACAATATTATCATTTCAGATGTTCAGTATTTTATTTTAGAGGGACAAATTAGGTGAGCATTTCATGCACTTAAATAATTTTTGTGTCTCCTTCTAATGAGGCAGATATCTTAATTTCATTATTCTTTGTGTAGTTTCCAATTCCTTTTATTTTTATATCTTTCTTGTTAAAACAAAATGAAAAAATAACTTTATGAAGTAACCTAAGTAGCTGATAGCCTTCAGTTTCATTCTACTTGCTTGTTTTGGTCTTTTGTGCGATGGAATAAATCTGTTTTCTCTGTTCAAATTTCTGTGCAAGACTCCTCACAAGAAAAATCTTTCAATATAATCCTAAGAGTAGTTCTCTTGTTCACCTTGAAAGAAAACAAATCAGTAGGAGGCTGGTCCAAAAGACTTTAGCTGTCAGTTCAGCTTCCTAATAAAGCCTCTTCAGATCCTCAACCTGTTTATGTGCCTGATTGTCCTAAAATATAGTGTTCTTTCACCTGGTCTCACCTCAAGTCAGCAGCTAGAATCTAAATTTTTAAAAAGGAAAGTATGGAAAAAAATCTGACTGATTACATGTAGAGAAAGAAATACGTCAGAAATAAAGGGTACATGAAGTGAGCTATTGAAAGATTCATATCTTACAAAATGTACTAATGTGGGTGAGTATAAAGAAGAGTGAAGGATAGTTCAGAAATATCTATTTCATTTTCCAAAGTGTACGTTCAGCTTCAAGCTAAAATACTGTGTCTTGTAGATGGGGTTTTTGTCTCATTACTTGTTGTTTAGACTACAAAGTGTGACACTGTCCCTTTTGGCTGAAAGAGGCCAAAGAAGGAAAACTTTGAGTTCTTTTTCTTCTTAATGTTCTTATCTTTTTAACAGAAAATATGTTTTCTTGATTTAATTTCAATTTTTTTTAATGTCATAAAATATGGAAGTGTACAGGTGCCATTTTGATGGTGGAGACCCAACTAAGCAGCCCATGGTACTGTGTGCCGGACCATAGTGGAGAAGCTTGGAAGAAAAAGTCATTGTCAATTTATTTAAGAGAAGAACAACTTTCTCTCCAAATCTTACCTCGTTTCCTGAACATTCACAGGGAAGTAGCTGTTAATACATTTATGCACAGCAGTCATCTTCCCAACTAGTTCCGCATCTTAAAAATAAATTATGTTTTATTTGATTAGTTCACTAATAACAACAAATAAATTTCAGTTTATGTAATAAATTATACTTGAAATGCTTAAAAAATGTTCATTTCTGAGATAAGAAAAGGACATGGGGTCTGATTTCACCTTTTTTTATGGTTGGTGTTTATTTTCTCTTCTTACCTCTTCATGGTAGTTTCTTCTTCTTATCTAAAATCCAGTATCTCAAATTTTTTTTCTATTTTTCGATGTCCTGTGAAGGTGGATTTTCTTGGAGAAAGAGGCAGTTCTTTTTTGAACCGGCAGACTTCGTCTTTCCTGTCACATCCAATAAATACCTCTTGATATGTCAAAATAGACCTTGAGGTCCCAACATGGCACTGACATCTCCAAGCATAGCTCCTCGTCTTGTAGCTCTCCTTGACTTTAGTCAGTGGCTTTCCTCTGAAATTAATGATCATTTTCAGTCTAAAGTTTTTAAATCTCTGTAATGTTGGCGTCTATTTTTAAGCAATTGATACATACCGAAAATGGTAGAAGCGTAAAGGAGCAAGAAGTGTAGCACTCACTGATTTGTAAGTCACTGACTTTAAAAATGCAACGTAAGAGGAGCGCATAAATTGAAGATTACTATATAATTGTTTGCTGTTAATAGGAATATGCAAATCTTGCAATGTATTTACTGTACTTTTTTCCTTCAATTTCTTGTGACTTATATATGAGTGTAGTTTGGGAATGGGAGGTTTAACCAAAATACAGTGTCATCTACTTAAAAAGAGTGAAATCCATAGTACATTATTCAGGGAGATTTTTTGACTACCTAGGCAATAATTGAGTATTTTTTGAAACGGTTGGTTTCTTAATGTGTTCTCCGTAACTTGGAGTTATCCAGATTTTCTATAAATTCTGCTATTCCTTAACACACTGGATAAAAAGGGAAAATAATGACCCAGGATAAACACGTGAAAACTTTCTCAGGTTAGAAGCTCCAGCATTTGGCAGCGCATGCCCTACTTAGCCACGTCTTACTGTGTATGTGATAAGATTGTTTTAGGCTCTTCATGACTCACTACTCACTTTTGCAAAGCTTCAGATATTTATGTTATACCAAGAGGGAGGAAAAGTCCTACATAATTAGCTCTGTTTACTTTGATTAATAATTTTACTCATATACTAAGTGAAAAGTTCTGTTTACTTTGATTAATAATTTTACCTATATACTAAGTGAAAGTATTTTTCC
This sequence comes from Tauraco erythrolophus, assembly GCF_009769465.1. Taxonomy (NCBI): domain Eukaryota; kingdom Metazoa; phylum Chordata; class Aves; order Musophagiformes; family Musophagidae; genus Tauraco; species Tauraco erythrolophus. Next base: position 22,274,582 of record NC_141470.1, read on the forward strand.
TTAGGTGACATAGCTAAAGCAAAATATTTCCATTTTCATGTCCAATTTGTTTAACTTCTATTAAGAAGGATGTTCTTTTTCCAGCAATTACTGCATCTCACTCTTTTCAGTTCCAAAAGGAAGGTACTGCATAATACTGGAGTGTATACACTGACTAGCATAACTTATTTTGCTAAAAATACTAAGTTGGAATTTCTTACCTGAACTCAACTATTTAGCAAGAGTTGTGCCAAAGTTTATAAGGAAGTTCAGGGCTGGAATGCAAAGCAGGAAGATGGGGGATGAACTGGATTTCTAATGCTGATATTTAGTTGGAAGGTTAACTTTTTTAACACGATATTCTTTTTAGTACCTGGCAGTTATTTTCAAAGTGACAGAATTTTGGCAACTACCTGATGTTTCTGAGGCTATAACATGTAATAGTAACAAAGGAATGATTCTTTCAGGAATAGGATCTTCTAACAAATTCAAATAAACTAAACAAGCTGTTTGCTACAGTAAAACTAGTTTAGATTCCAAAATCAGGCTCTCAGTTACTATGTGGTACTCGTGAAAAATTCTTCTATTCTGTTTTTCTTATGCTTGAATTGATATATTCTTGAATGGAGTCCAGTCCTTCCAGCAAAGGTGTTTTCCTGGTATACTTTTGAGTGCAAGTTGTGTTTTCCCTGAGTAACTCATCTAGCTTGTAATAATAAATGGCTTCTTAGAATTTGTATTTAAAAATAGAGAATTTAAGTCTTGGCATTACCCGTGCAGCTTTCAAGATTGCAAAGAGAATACAAATACGTGCTGTAATTCTCACAGAGTTTGGCTGAGTTGAACTATATATGCATATGAGGTTACATGGACCTTTATAATTTTAGATTTGCTTATAAAGTAGTAAATGAATGCATCATCCAAAATGTATTGTGCACTATAATTGTGCCGTGGTTAGTTCACGTGAAGTTTCAATTAGACAAGAATGTGACAGGACCATTTAATTAGTCAATAAATATCTGTCGCTGGAAGTTGACAACCTGGAAAGTAGTCTGCTTTGGCGGTTGTTATCCAGCACAAGTTCTGTCAGGCAGTATGTGTCATTAGATGTTGTGCAAGACCTCACCTTAAAGTGGAACACTTCAGGATAAATGGTTTTAACTTTAATTCTCATTCTGCTGTTAAAGATATGTTGACAAGAAGGGTGGAATTTTTTAAAAAGAAAAAACTAAATTATAGAAGTCTTAAGTAACAAGCAGTCTATGTTGTGTATGTCGTATTGTGTAACGTATCAAACTGTCTTTTTCCCCTACATATGATGTGTGATATGCTTAAGACTTAATCACACAAAGTTGTTAAGTAGAAATTAATTAAAAGTGTGTAGTGATGTGTTTCTTAGAAATAATTGATGTGATTAAAACTCCAACTTTAATAACACAATGGCATCAAAAAGTTTTTCATTCATTTTCTTTGTATTTGTTTTTTTAAAAAAAATAAAAATACTGGGGTTTAAAACTACATCGCATTAATTTAGATAATTACATTTTCCTTCTGAAAAAATATTAGTGCCCGGCTGTTTTCCATCCTGCACGTACATAATTACAGTCATATGAAATAAATTTAGAAACACACAACCTCTTCAGAAGTAAGGATTTTAATAATAGATCTTGATTGTTAAATCTGTGCTTTCTCAGTTCATGAGCAGTGGGAACTCCCCTAGGTAAAATTTTAAAAAATAAGCATTGACTGTAACTGTCTTTTCCTTTTTTGTTTACATTTTTTGAAGAGCTACCCTGATATCTGTTTAAAGACACATGCTGTAACAGTCGTATTTAATGTTGAGATATATTGTCGTTGTGCTTTGTGGTTTTCCAATGATAAGTTATAGTTGTGGTTTTGCTTTTTGGGTTTTTTTACATGAGTGGAGATGGCTTCACCTCACGGGCTTTGCATGCAATGTATTGCACCTTTTGCAAATGCGCTTTCAAAGTGCTGATCTCTGCTGGGGTTTTTTGGCCTGTGTTGCCATATTCTTCTTAGATAAACAGTCTTGTGGCTTCAGGAAGTCACCACATATGTTGTGAGACACTTTGGAGAGGTGCTGGTGGCATTCAGGAGAAGCATGACTGCTCTGGGGGTGAGGGAGGTATGCTCAGCTTTAACAAGAAAAAGTTCATCTGGTCTAAAGCCAAGGGCAGCAGTCCTCAGAGTCATCAGCGACTGAAACTACAATACCTCTCTGACTCTACAATAAGTCCACCCATTCTGGAAGAGGCCGTTGCCATGGCCAGAATATGTGGGACTAATTATCCATTTACTCTTCTCAGCAGTAATTGTGGTTGTTACTTGCCCTGGAATGGAAGGAAGAAAGGTAGCAGAGGAGGAATGAGCACCATCCATTCAAACTTTCCATCGTTTGTGGAGTTGCTCTGCCTATTAGGATTTTGAACTTGGGAATCACATGCATCTTTCACTGGTGTGATCTTTTTTTTCCCCTGATAGATAAGGGCATGACAGGAATTTCATCCTCTTCTCCTCATCAGACCCCCTATATAGAAGCTGGGGAGTAAAAGAGGCCAAGAGGAAATAGTTGGCTGTTTTCCTCCCCTTGAAGGATACTGTTAAGGAGCGTGTAGCATCAAGTGGGATAAAACAGCAATGCATTTATAAAGGGGGGTGTTGGAGAACTAAGAAATGGTTAGTGAATGGGGACGTATTGGAATGAAATTACTAAATACAGAATTTAGCATTACAGTGAAAGGAATGGAAAGTCATCAATGTTCTCAGTGAAAGTATTAACTTAGAGCTAAAGAAACTATCATGAAGAATAAGGAGATGTGTTTAGATAATTAGAAATAAAAAACTGAGACCTAACCTGGTATCAATGAGGTGTTTCTCATGGAAGCTACATACAGAAGATTCATTTCTTTAACATCTCTGAAGAAAATAAGACAAACGTCATGTACCAGAAATCACGGAAAAAAACACATCCATTATCAGTTGTACATGAAGGAAATCCTTTCCTGCATTTATTCTTGCATTGAAATCCTGATTTCGTTTGGGAGACTGCTTCAAGACTTTTCTAGATTTCTGTTGCCATAGCAAATTTAGTTCTAGCTGCTAATGAAATTATCAGGCAAACTTCCTCCTAGAAAACACGTTATCCCACAAATGAACATGGGATTAACCTCCTGATAAGTAACACCAAGATATTTCTTTGGCCTTCCCTGCCCTTTGCTGAGTATGGATCGGAAGATCTGACAAAAGAAAAGGTATTCTCCTGGTAACAATCACTTCCACTCATGTTACAGAAAACTTGGAAGAGCAATACACCTACTTTCCTAGCAATAAGCTCTTTTAAAAAGGCTCATGCAATTGTCCTCACAATACTGACAATTCTAGTTTAACTAGTTAATATCCTGCCCGTATTTTTCCACATCCTTGTTCTTCTACCAGTAAGAGGCATTTCTACATTTGAAGTTTAAATATTCTCTTGCCATGGTATACAGCCATGGCTGTCTGACTTGTTTTACTTGATGCCTAAATGTCAGTTGAAGCTATTTATCAGGGATCCAAATGTAAGTGTTATCATGTTCAATTATACACGATTTTCCTTGTCGGGTAAAACAGATCTTTTTCAAGGACAAAAAATGTTAAGTCAAATTTGGCTGGTTTTTATTATCTGAAATTCTTTCTCTTCCAAGAGGTTTGTATGACTGCAACTCTGCATCCTGCGTAATTTTTCCTAGATCATCATTGCCATATCCAAAATTAGCCTATCATGGTGGGGAATTTATCTCTAAGGTAAACTAACCCAAAACTATTGTTCTCACCATTTTAACAACATCCACTATTCAGTTTGATTTAGATATATTTATTATTGTGTGTGTTGCAAAGTACCTGTGTTTATTAAGATTAACGAAATGTCAAGTTCTCAATGTTTCTCACGACTCACTTTCTCCTATTTGATTCTGTTGCCCAGTCAGTTTGTAGTTCTTTTTTTTTTTTTTCCCAGCTGGCAGGACAGTAGTTCTTTATTTATCATTCTTTCCCCAGAGTTTGAGAATATTTTATCTAGGCTATTCTGTAATTGTTTAGCCCAATAAAGTATTGCTTGAATATATTGCTGATCAGTAGACACTCATCACTTACAAGTTAATCCAGTTTGGTGCTAGATCTTGCCTTCCTATGCAAGACCCACCAGAAGAGGTAGTGCACAAGAGAAACAAGGGCTGACAAGGAAGTGCATGAACCTGACCTTCAGATATTTCCAAATAGTTGCTCCCTTGGATGGGTATGGTTCAGAGGTGTGCTGAGCAGAAACGGGGCTGAGCCTCTCAGCTTCACAGATGTTGTAAATCTCTGAAACAGAAGAGATTTTGTCCTACTTTGAATCAATCTTGCTTCACTTCCTTCTGATTAGAGAGTTCCTTCAGGTCATGGGCTGTTAGCAGACTCTCTCTGTGCACATTAACACCTGCCAATGAGCCAATGTGCGGTATTGATGCTGAGCCAGCATTAATTCCTGCTAAGGCCTTGACTGCTGCCTTTGCCACCTCGCTAAGGAACACTCCCAAGAGTACTTAGTCTTCTCTAGCACCTTCTTGTGCCCTTGTCCTTGCTAACAAAATCCTGCAAATCTTTAGAACTGAAAGCTCAGCGAAGCAAGTGGAACTCGCACTACTGTGGAAAAGGCATTTCTTCTTCCACCTTTCTTTCTTTTCTGACCCAGGATCAAATATCAGTGTCCAACTTGAAGTGTACTGAATACTGCTTTTGTATTGTCTGCTTTTAGCAACAAGGCAAAAAGAAAATCTGAATATAAGGCACTTGACACACTGTGATATAGGAGGCTGGTACTCGGGAACAGTCCTGACGCTGTTGCCACCAAAGGCAGCAGTATCAGGAACGGGGAAGGATAATGACTGTTGGCTCTCGGTGATGCATACTGAGTGACTCTCAGAGCTTAGCTGGCAGCAGTCGCAGTGCAAACTGTCAATTTCTTACTCAAATTATAAGTCAAACAGAGACATAGATTTCAGGTTATATAATGAGAAGTAGCAAATTGGAAAATGAATCTTTGGATTCTGCTTAAACCAGTGAATAGGAGAGGTTAGGTTTGCTGAGCAAGCACTTTATGACAAAGGCATTCATTATACTGGGGAGAATTATCTACTCTTAGTTGTGAGTCATA